>NC_090942.1:72367986-72400486 GCF_040807025.1 Struthio camelus | reverse complement strand
TATCTCTGATTATACAAACAGGTTCTGTCCTAGAAGAATGAATAATCCAATAATACCTCCTTTGACTTGTTTCCCTCACCAACCCCAATAGTTCTTGAAAGGAATGTATCTTCTTTAAAGGCAAGGAGCTACTAAAAATAGGTTGATCTAAGACAGACTAAGATATAATCTAAGATATATGCCATTTTCAATACAAAGAGTTTGAAACTGCTTTGATTTGAGGGCTTCTTGATCTTGTATCATTTTTAAGGTTGTGTTTATGAAAACATAGTAAATGAATTAAAGATTGCTTAATATTCCATTATACGTCTATGAAAATAAACCGTTTTTTCAGATATTTACAATGAATGAAGCTGCTTGCTCAGCACCACCAAGTAAATATGAGAACAGGTATACAGGATGATACAGAAGAAGTGCTACAACGCATTCAGTTGTTTAGAAAGTTAGACCACCTAATTAGGTAGATGTTGGCACCTAGATTTTTGAAGTCTTAACTTCAGTTCTCTAGACTTGTTAAAGTAATTTATTTAACAGGGAATCAGACACTCAAAATAAGAGTGATACTTCACTGTGCTAAATGCTATGCAAAATCCATTGACATCCCTTTACCAATGAATTTACAATCTCCCCTGGGACAAAATGCAGTAAGTGATTTTATACGTAGTATGAGATAACCTATGTAGAATGGTTTTTCTCCTTCTATTTTGCATTCTAATCAGAGAAAATAAGCAGAAGAAAAACATATAGGAATGGCAGAAATACGCAGTCACATAATTGGGTTGTTTATATAGCTGTTTAGAAAAGTAGGTAAAACCAGTAAATACTAATGATTGGATTGGCTGCCCATAGGGAATAGCCAACACTGATGATAATTCCTATAGATCTCATGGTAGAAAAGAATCTTCAGATGAAATGTGGATGTGAACATTAATGACAGTCATCCGTATGCATTGAGTACAGACAACGTAGAATACAGCAAATATGAAAGGGTCCATGTACCTTAACTATTGAAACTGGCATCACATCTGGTAATGAAGTTACAGCCAGCTCTGGGCAGAATCAGAGGTAAGTAGGAATACAGAATTTGAGAACAAGTTTCAATGTAGAAGAGGTGGAGCTACAGGAGGATTTACATATACTGTAACAAGGACAGAATTAGGGGTCAGAAGAACTACATTAACCAGAGGTATTTTGAATATATCTCAGGAACGGGAAGCTAACTGCGTTTGAGAAGGCCAAAGAGGGTTATTGTAACTATCAAATTGGGAGTGGGGATGGGGCAGATGATGAGGGGTGCAAATGTGGAAACTCTTCAGTGAAATCAGGCATGGGCTGGGTTTCTTAATAGTATAGAGGCATGGTGGTAGGACCTGACTGCTGTCAGGAGAGACTGCATAGAGAGGTGGAAGGCAGATTCAAAGACGACACCTCCATTAGACATAAGTGGTAGCAAGATGGCAGTACTGTCCATTGCAATCAAAATTTGGAAGGAAGAAGAAAAATATCTGATTTTGACTATTTGAATTTTAAAATGATGATAAGACAGCCAAAAGATCAGGTCAGAATGAAAGGCAAATGCAGGATGGAACTGGTTACAAGTACAGAAGAAAGTTTCTGAATCAGTAACATAAAAATGGTACCATCTCTTACGTGACGATCAGCTGAAAGCTTTAGATCTGGTTTAAGGAGGTATCTGAAAATTCTCTTTAAAACTTCTCTGACTACAGGGCTTGGATTTATCACTTTTTTTTTTTTTTTTAAAGTGTGTGATAAAGACTGAAATGTAATATCACAAGACACAGTAATCGTATTTTCAGAATTTGTCATATACAGGGATATGAGTGCAGGTCCTCACATTACATGCTTTCACTGAAGTTTTTGAAACTTGGCTTCTGAATGTATCATATTTGTGAAGCTGTGAAAGGTTTAAATCTAGACATGTAGCCTGATGTGTCCTTTAATTGTCAGAGGGCTCACCTGGATGTACAGTTCAGTAAATCTTATCAATAAGGACATTTTATCTGCATCCTGAGAATATAGAGCACAACTCTTTAGACTAAAGGGTTGAATATATCTTATTTGAAATGACTGTATTTTAATATCCAATATGAAATGGCTGGATTTTCTTTGAACTGGTGCAACTTCCTCTCACTGAAGTCTGTTATGAGCAGACCTACTGGAGACTGAGAATATCTCAGGCTACAGGCCAGTGATGGTTACAGGCTTCCCAGTAAAAGTTTGCCCAGTACAAAGCAAGAGCCTAACCTGTATGCCAAGAGCTATTCTTATAGTTCCAAGATCACAGTTCAAAGGCAGGGATGAATTTCCAACATGGACCGAAATTAAAACAGAATTGTCATTCACCAGAAAGCCTATATGAGACTCTTTCAGGAGCAAATCTATCCATTCTCATTTATGTGATTGCTTTCTTCTAGCACTCCCTTATTTCTAGAACTGGCAAACGTTTTACTCGTTTGCTTAATAAGCGTCAATCTGTTAGCATTTGAGTCCATCACATTTTAACTCTTTCTCTTACTGACTGCATTAAATACTGAAAAGGGTACAAAGATAATTGATCCTTGGAGGACTTCATGACCAGAGAGATCTGAAGTCAGTGGTTTGGATGTGTCTCTCAATAAGGCTTACAACAACTTAAGGTGAATCCCCCTAGCCCTTGTGCAAACTGCTGTCCGTAGCTTCCTTGGGTCGATTGCTGCAGACAGGTCCAGGAGATTGAGGATAAAAGTCTGCCCTTCACCCAGAAACAGCAAATCACTGGACATCAGTCTCACAAATACCATTTTTTTTCTCTCGACGTGCTGACCTGAAATCCAGACTGTGCTGGCCTAATGTATTGATTCCACTTTTCTCTCTGGCTAGTCTCTCCCTGAGCATGTCACTAAATATGCTCCAAAATGAAAGGTTTGAAGCTGACTGGTAGCTAACATGATGCAGTTTCTTCAGTGAGGAAAGAAAGGGACCTGCCCTGACAGGGCCATTGATCAATTTAGACAAGCAAAACGTAGTTGCTCAGGATAACTTAACATCACAAGTCACAGTCAGAGGTCAGGATGAAACAACATTTAAGTTTCTATTATTTCTAGAGATGTAAATTTGATTTCTGTAATGAAGGCCAAGGTATTTGTTGGTCAGCAGGCAGGGACTAACTTGCTGCAACGTACGAAAGCCATTCCTGATAGGGTTCCACCTCACCTCCTGGAAGGACTCAATCGCCCAAAGCATGCACATAATACATGTTTAGTGACACTGAAGCCAAACCCAGGACAACAGCGTGACACCACGCATCATTCCTGATACCAGTAGATAAATAAGAGAGCCTAATCGTGAGTCCACGTATCATACGTACGTACACAATTGTAACTCCAATTGTAATAGCTGAATCAGGCACGTACTGGGTCCACTGTGCCAAATTTACTGACTTAACCCCAGTGTGTTCCTGCTGAAGTCAATGGCATAACAGAGGTATAAGTCAAAACAGAACTTGGCATATTGTATTTCACATACATATTTAAAGCAGCGTGGCTTTGCATGGTCGTTTCCAGCTTTATTACACGAATACATATGTTCCTGCTGATGTAATTCTCCTGAAAGGTATAAATAATGGATATTCTTCATAAGCAGTTGACCCCCTGGAAAGACTGAAATCAGAGAGAGAGAGTTTGAGCTACCTTGCACAATTCAGCTTGCACCTGCACTCAAAGTCTCTGGATAAAAGTCAGTTAGAGGAATGCCTGTAATGTGTCATTGCCTGCTGCCTCCAGTGTCACTCTGGTCACCAGCACTAAGGAGTCTATTAGATAGAAAAGACAGGGGGAGGAAAACAGTTGAAATAATGTAGGTTGTTAAACTACCGCCTTTCAAGTCTTTGGGGACACTTTTATTTATTTATTTTTAACCAAGAACAATCACTTTGTAACAGAAGGGGCCTTTGGCATCAAAATAGGTATGATACCTCCCTCTTTCCCACAGCCAGCTACAAGAATAAAGGAAACAATTCTCAAATATTACCAATTCTGAGGCATTTTAATCTTTTATGTGTTTCAGAGGCTCTGCCAAATCAGAGACCCAGATAAGCCTAAGTTCCCTTAAAATCCTGATTCTACTTAAGCACAACACAAAACAAATGAAGAAAAAAAACATAGCAAGGATGTTGTTTGCAAAACCTAGGAGCTGTTTTCAAAAGTTTAAAAAAAAAAAAAAAAAATTAGAAAAGGCCACAGTCCACTACCCTTCCTGATTATACTGCTCTGTATAATGGTAACTGCTTCTGATCGGTAGGTATGGGAATTACCTTACCAAGATAGCTGTTGCTTTACATTTTTTGTAGGTTCCACTTGTTCCTGCTATGAAAGGACTTGCTAGGACTGGACAGACGGGAAAAAAGACAGCTATGCCTTTTTTTTTAAAAAAGTGCTTATCTGAAAAGAGAATTCAGCTTTTAATTTTCAGTGGAAGCTTGCATCTTTTATCTTTCCCATCCTACAGATGTTGCATCCTTTATAATGAGAGCCAATACAACTCTACAGACAAGCCTGCCAAAAAACTTTATAGGGATACCATTTTTAAGGTGCTAAACTCATAATAGTATAACCTATAAGACTGCACTACTACCATATAGAAGTTTTTTGTATATGATATAGTGAGTTTCCATAGTAGTTTGTGCTGATATTACTTAAGAAATGTTTCATCCCAGAAATGGCTCAGGACTGGTAGTAAACTATTGGGAATACTAGTCTTGCTGAGGTTTTAATCACTGAATCAGGTCTAGGCTTGCACAAAACAAGGTTAGAAGAAAGTACTTATTTGCTTTGTCTTCCAGTTGATCTCGTATTCTAACTACTGGAACAAAAGTGGACAGTATCAAGAAAAACACCAGTGTATCCAAGCATTAAAGAAGAACCTAAACAGTATTAAAGACTTGAAATTTCAGCATTATAACTGAGAAATGCAGGTGCTTAAATCACTTACATACTCTTGGAAAGTATCATCTTAAACTTAGTACACTGGCAATGAAAAGAAAAGCACACTCAAGTCTAGTTTAGCAGAAAGATGGGAGAACTAGCCCTTTGTCCTTCCTCACCCAAACAAATTTAATACAGCTCTTTTTAGAGCAAGTACAGTCCAATATTACACTCACATCCTGAGATAAAGTCTGACTTTTTAAAGACATTGGTGTCAATAGAGTATTAGTCTGGATTTGCATCTTTGTAACAGAGATGAGACTCCAGCCTGCTGTATGCAGTATAATTTTTTTTTTTTCCTCCTTATGGATAGTTATAGTATAAACATACCCTGCCTCTTTCATACAGCCACCTGCCATTTTTGCTTTATTGCTGCCAGAAGGTTTAAAGGCATGCTTTTAAATATCTTGAAAGTTTCCTGTTGATAAGAAAAGGTGGTTTTAGCACTTTTAAGTAAACAGTAACACACAAACATCACAAATCATGCTTTTTGATAGAATCTACATTAGCTGCATGAAGCATGAGGGACATTACTGTGTGGGGAGGAGGGGAAAAAAAGCTGAATTTTTCTCAGAGAGACCTAACAAGAACTAGTTGCAAAACCTGGGCTGGATATACACTGCTGTATATCAGAACAATTAAGTCAGAGTTTGAAACAGTCTCTAATTCTTTTATCTTCATAACAACCATCGGGCGGTTCTTCAGATGGGACAGCAGCAGATAGCGAATACCCATGGGAATTTTAATCTACTGAAGTTTACATTGTGAAAGGGAAAAATATCCAGTGATGTCCAAGAAAACAATTGCAAAATGGTAACACAAGTAAACATTACTTAAAAGTCACTGCACCATGGGTGCCCCTAGTATCATTTCTGGAATATTACTGCTATTCCTGGACAATCGACACATTAAGACTTAAAAATCATTGCTATATGTTTAAACACTGTAATACAAAACAAGTCCATTCAACAGGCAGCAAGTTAAACTATAGGTGACCCAAACAAAATGTTTATTATAAATCTTGAGTACTGTGCATACATTCAGATTGTAAACGTGACCTCTTGCTTGGGTACCTACAAATACCTACCCTCTGTCAAGAATCACAAGCTTCAGAGTGTCAGCAGAACACCAGATGCATGTTTTACATAAAGTCTAAACTGACCGGGGGCAAATTTATGGCCTCTGTGCTTGGAAGAGTTCCTACAAATGTATGAAGAACAATTAAGATAACCTCTTGGAAAAAAGTGAGAGGTATAGTTGCTCCCAAGAGTGAATATTCATAGAAAAAGATTCAAGATACATTCAGTCTTTTCTTTCACCATTTGTGAGTTCTCCATGAAAAGTTTCTCATTTTTAATAATAATTTTCAGAACATGTTTCAAATGTATTTTAGCCTGTGAATTATTAGCCTGATCTCCACTTCTTTTTTTTCTTTTTTTTTTTTTTTGGCAGCATGAATTTGACTAGCTGAATAGCATAACATAGTTGCTGCTTCTGAATTAGATAACTAAAATATTATAACCTGAGACTGGCTATCAAGTACTTGTACTTACGTCAAGATTCTTGTACCTTGACTTCAACAAAGCTTTTTTTAAGGATTTAAGTACTGTCCAGACAATATTCTTTGAAGCAAACTAGGAAAACATGAGTGTAGATGAAATCACCTGTAAGTGGGTACATAGCTGGTTGAAAAGCTGTACTTATTGAGTAGTTATCCATGGCTGACATCCAGAATGGAAGAGCACTTCAAACTGACTGCTGGAAGGCTCTATGGACTAATTCCAGGTGGAATTCACATTAACAGCTTCAGCTACTTTCCGAAGACTGGTGCAGAGCAACAAATGGGGAGACTGTGAGTAGCTGGGCAGAAAGATCCAAAATTGAAATGACCTTCATAACTGAAGAAATGGTTTGAAAACAGCAACGTGAAATTCAACAGAGGCAAGTGCAAAGTGCTACGCTTGCAAAGGTATAACAGGTATAGGTATATATATAGGTATAACAGGCCCAAAAGCAGTGCTGTCTAAAATAGTCTGGCATCTATGGTGAAACTGTATCAAAATTACAGATTGTTGCAGAGAGATTAAAAAAAAAAAAGGCAAATTGCATTCCTAGAAGAATTATTGAAAGACTATCGCTACTTAGTGTTGAAAAGGCCTCTGCTGGAGTAGTAGATTCAGTTTCGGGTACTACACTCACAGAAAGTTATAGGAAGATTAGAGCAAATCAACTCAGACACAAGAGGAAGCATTTGGATCCTGTCTTGTTTGACATTTAATCTATTTCAGCTGCAACTGCTGCCAATGGAGGGTCCCCCCTCTGTCCACACGCTCTTTCTGCTTCATTCACGTCTGATCCAGTGAGGAGGAGGCTATGAGTTGAGTTGGTTACTGATCTGAACTAGCCCACCAAACTGCAGATCATGAGGCTACATGATTCTCTGCCCCGGTTCTACTGGAAAAAAATGGGAACGCAGGAGCCTGGAAAAGGGAGAGCTGGCCTGGCTCTCTCAGCATCAGCCTTTGACAGCGCCAAATTAAATTCAATATGAAACTGTGCTCTGAGGCTGCAGGTCTGCAGGCAGCAGAGCCATCCTGACAGCTTGCTGCCTTCTCCCCACCCCCCAGCTCTCAGCCCTCTTCTACCCCAGGCTGTGGGATCATAGCCACTCCTTTACACTGTCTTCGGTGCTTACCAGAGTCCTTCGTCAACCTCTTTAACTTACAAACCTAGCGGAAAACTCTCCAACTTTTTTGGGCAGTCTTCTTTTCTGGTGCGTGCTTTTTAAGCGTGCTAAAATAGATGTCCCACAGGCATGGGACCTGGAGCAGGAGCACAGAGGGGATAGGGATGCTGTTCTAGCACAGGTATTCCAAAGAGATAACACTCGCTCTCCAAATACCAAGACAGACAGAACAATTCATAGACATGTATTCAGAACAGCAAAATATAAAGATTCTGAGCTATCCATCTGTAATTCAAACAACATTTGCTCATATAACTCATTCATCTGGACAATTTACAAAATTGGCCTGGCTGTAGTCCTATTTGCATGATAACAACAGCTGACAAAAGTTCTGGGGGCAGGAAGGATGGCTCTGTGACTAAGGCCTGAAGCTAAGTTAGGCAGTCAAGAACCTCTCTTCTCATGGGGCGAAAAAAACCATTTTGTTTGAATAGCAAATGGATATTTTTGGATGCAAAGCATCAAAACCTGCTCTTTCTTATACTCAAACAGCCTAAAAAGAACAATTAGGCTTAGGGCAAGCATAAAACTTGGCCCTAGGAGATATTCAAGGGTCTATGTCATCTCTTCCCGCCTTTATCTCTCATTTATAAATGCTCAGAACCAGCAGTGCCCATGCTTAATTTCACACTCATCAGCTGGTCATTAGCTGGCTGCCCTGTAGCAAGACTGGATGTCCCATGCTGCACCTATGCAGACACCCTCCAACCCACATGCCAGGCCCTGCGTCTCCGCCCACAGTGTCAGAATAACAGCCACAGCAACAAAATCAGTGTGAAAAGTCCCTTTCCTGCCCCAGCCACCCATTCTCACCTCCTCCTTGTTCAGCTCCTCCTGGCATCAAAGGTGCCCCACTTCTTGTAGAACCAGACTGTTAACTCGCCTGCTGAACTGATCTGAGCTTAACACAGACTTTTTACAAAAAAAGTCAAGCTTCTACAAGCAGTTGTACCAGTCTAATTTAGGAAAGGGAACCACATCAGAAAAGGAATAAGTATGGTGAGAGGGAGAGGGTAATAATGTCTTGTGCTGGCTTCCCTGTCAAAACCAGCGTCTTGTGACACCACAGTCTCAGACAGCAGCCCAAGCCTGTACTATTAAATAAATGACAACATTAGAATAACAGGAACGGGTCCATCTATTTACTTGGGGTTACCTTCAATCTGCACCAGCGTAACTGAGAAAAATTTGGGCCACAGTAAGATTTTTCAAGCTGTCATAGCAACATTAGTACAGAAAGATTGAGATACATCTCAGATGGCAGGGGTGGAATATTTATCCTTATCATGAAAAGTTGGGATTGCAAGTTCATTTTTCCCCCCTGTATCTTCAAAAGAAAAAAGGAGAAAGTTCCAACTATAAAAGGTATTCATCAAGAACAGCCATCGGCCAGCACCACAAATGAGCAACTCCAGTGTGAAAACACTTTCAAAGTTCTAAATGAGTTGTCCCTGTGGTAATAAAGAAAGCTGTTTTACAGCATGACAGTATGTAAGACAGCATTGTCAGCTATAGTTTATTTAAAGCACAAGGCCTGTAACAGGAAAATAATGACTTTAATAAAATTTACTATTGACTTTGTAGGCTAAAATCTTTCTGTCATCAGGAATACAGAAAAACAACCTGCCTGAAAGCCCTTCACTTAAATATATTCCTTTAATATTTCAAAGCAACTTGTGACTTTTTTTTTTTTTTTAATATACATGCTACTTCAAAAGATACTGTAGTGGGGTGGAAATTAGTATTTTTAATAGAAAGTTGGAATTGCTTACATAAGGGAAAAACTGGTAATGACCTATGACACTGTCTACTGAAAGCAACATTTGAGGAAACTGCAAAAGCAGTTAATGCAATTCCTTGAAAAGCTGTATAAAGCTATGTCACAAATGAATGATTTATAAATTACTGAACGTCCTTCTCATCTAGAGGATATCTTTTAATCATGCGCTGCAGTTTTCTCTGAGTGAACTCCAAAGAGCCTGCTGCAAAGATATACAGAAATCTGCAGCATGTTAACAAGGTTGGGGTCATCTCCATGAATTGAGGGGGGAGCAAAAAATAAAAAATCCTCACATTTGGCATGATTTTATTTTCCAACCAGTTTGATTAAATGCACTACAACTCGCTGGTAGTGCGTAAGAGGTCATGCTTTTTATATGAAAAACTGCAGAATTTTCATTCCTTTAATGTTTTTTACATAGTTAAAATAAACTGTGGTAAAAAGTTTCCCAACAGCGCATGACAGCTCAATTTAGAGGTGAAACCTTTTAATAAAATCTCATGAAATGAATGCTTTGGTTTATGCACTCTGTTTGTGTTTCCCACTGGAGTGCTTAGCATTGTGAAGCAGTGGTTTCTTTCTTTACTACTGCAGAGCAACCTCACGAAGGAGGAACTGGAGCTTTGGTATAGAAAAGATGTAGCTTAGCCATGGTAAAATTGTTGATGGAGGAATCTTAATTTACAGCGAAAATGCTTTCCTCTTGACTTAAAAAAATGCTATTGTGCATTAATTTACATTGCAGATAATTAATTAAAAATGAAGAAAAATATTCCACAGAGGCTTTTAGAAAGGACTCTGGGGTCTAGGAATAGTATTAAGAGGGGAACCAATTAAAGATTTATCTGAGAGTGAATAATTTTGCTAGGACTTTGGCAACAGAACTGGCTGAAGTCACATTCGTTATGGCTTTGCTTTGTTTCATGCACATCCACAAAATTCTTTTTATGCTTGCTGAGGGAAAAATCAAGGAAGAAGTAATCTTTCCATGAGAAAGCACTATGCCTGCCTTTCCTAATACGTTACACAACCAACACCTAGAAAAGTGGCAGTATCTTTCATAAACTCCAGAAAGTTTAAATATGCAGTCCACAAAATTAAAAAAAAAAATTTTTTTAATTAACTAATTTCCGCATTTAGCAGTGTGGGGTTCATTCCCAGCCTGAGAACTAGGAAGACAGAAAAGGGTAAGGATCAGAGCAGGATCAAGCCTGACAGAAACAATCTCTCATGCTATAAGAATTATACCAGCTCAGCCTATCTATGCAGCCAACATGTTAGCAAGTGATGCCAAGAATCATAAATCCAATATAATATAAATCACAAGGAAGAAATATCCCATTGAATGAGTGCTGTACAAGCCCCAAAACCGCAGTCCTGCTAGGATGTTGATTGTAAAACATTTACTCTTGTAGACTTGCACGGCGGCTTAAAAAGCTCCTCTGTAGTTTGTATGTCATGAATTGCAGTTCCATGACATACTATGCATCATCCTTTGCTGGTTTCTGCAGCTAGAAAGACGGTGCTTTTGGCATGTACTCCTGGCTTTTGATACTGCCCCAAAATCCTTTTGACTTTGTCACTCTGATATGCTATGACAAGCAAACATGTCTGCCCAGACCTAGGTTCATCTGCATGTCTGTTGACCTCATTTGGTAGAGGTTACCAACGCTCTGGGGGTTTGCTCCAATGTGAACTCAGAAGAGGTAACCTCAAAATAGTTTGCTTTCTGTAGGTCTGTTAGATTTCTGTAACCATTAAGGTCACTAAGGATGAAGTAGGGAAAAATTGTTTGCGTGTATGTGCAGTACACTACTACTCATAAATCCTCTTGCTGGTTTCAGCCCTATAAAGATTACAGGAAGTTGAAAAGCTGCAAAAACTTGTTCTTGTATGACAGATCATGAAGAATTAATGGTAAGACAAAATGTGTTGCACCACAAGTATTTACTCAGATCTTTAAAATGAAGTTTAAAATATAGTGCAGATTTCCTGGGGGGAACAGAAGGGGAGAGATTCAGATGACTCTAGCTGTCCCTTCTTCACGCCCTCTCCTATTCACTTTAATCCCCATTTCATGCCATAGCACTAGGGACTTAGCTGGAGAAAGACTCAATGCAAAGGATGTGCCCACGTTCAATCTGATTTTGTGAGAGACCCGAGGCCCCATACACATTGCAACATTTCATTTTTGAAATAAGATGTTCAATCCATATTTAAGAGACCCACTTTTCAAGATATCTCTGCCCTCAGCAATTTCCATTCTCTTTATTAAGAAATGCTGAGAGCTCAGCGCTTGTAGACAAAATCAGGACTAAGGAACCTCAGTCTAAATTTTGGAGTATGTCTTAGACTCAAGCTCTTCAAAGTCTTGCCCTTACTTTTTTTCCCAAACTGCAAGAGGACAGTTTTATTAATTTCAGCTGGAGGTTATTTTGTCTTTTATCTTATTTTTCAAGGCATGTGTGAGCAGAGGGGAAGACTTCAAATCTATAGCTCATCGACTTTTAACAACTTTCTTTTTTTTTTAAAGGTAGGATTTATATAATGTAGAACACAGGACATTTACTCATTAAACTCTTCCCTGGGGTCCCAAAAGCTCCAGCCTTTCTATTGTATACTGAGTAAGAGGAAGGAGATTTGGGAAGACAAGGAAAAAAGCAACCATTTTCAAGAAGCCCTTGACATCTTTTAGGCATTTCAGGATTGTATCTATGTCATTGTGTAACTATTCTCCTTGTGCTTTTCTGATATTGCTTTGCTACTCAGTAAATATACTGGCAATTACTGACTCAGCTATAGAAACTCACATTACCCCCAAATAAAAATTAACATCACTTGACAACAGTTATAGATATGCCATGTAAGTAGCACTTTCTAGAACATTAGAAAGGTGATAAGCTGAAAAATGTGCAACTAAGAATACGATATAGTCCTGAGATGTAGTATAGGAAACTCAGGCACCTTTAGTCACACCTTCTAAGTTTGGATAAATCATTACTACCTTTTTGGCATAGTATCCCCATCTCAGATATCTGAACTAATTAAGTTTCTGGATAGCTCAATCCAAGCCCACAAGTGATCCTTGAATATTTTTTTCTTTGAAGGATCACTTGACTGGTGATCAAGGAACAGACAAGTGCAAGCGCTCTGCTGGCCTTCATACTTACAAACAAGGAAGAACTGGTTTGGTTGTCAAGGATGGGGGCAGCCTAGGCTGCAATGTCCATGAGCTGGTGGTGGAGGTCAGGATCCTGTGAGGACGGAGCAAGACAAAACACCGGATTACAACCCTGGACTTCAGGGGAGCAGACTTTGGCCTCCTCAGGGATCTTCTTGGAAGAATGTCATGGGAGACAGTCGTGGAGAGAAGAGGGGTCCAGACAAACTGGTTGATTTTCAAGGATCACCTTCTCCATGTTCAAGAATGGTCCATCCCAATGTGCAGGAAATCAAGCAGAGGTGGCAGAAGGCCTGCATGGAACAAGGAGCCACTGACTAAACTCAAATATGAAAAGGAAGGATTCAGGAAGGGGAAACAGAGACAGGTGACCTAGAAGAAATATAGAGACACTGCCCAAGCATGCAGGGATGGGGTTAGGTAAGCCAAAGCCCAACCACAGTTGAATCTGGGAAGGGATGGGAAGGGGCAACAAGAAGAGCTTCTTCAAGTATATCAGCAGCAAAGGGAAGACTAGGGAAAATGTGGGCCTGCTGCTGAATGGGGCAGGGGACTGGTGACAGTGGACATGGAGAAGGCCGAGGTACTCATAGCCATCTTCATCTCAGTCTTTACTAGTAGGGTTTAGGCCTGAGACCCTTGGGAAAGCCCAAAGCAAGAAAGACTGACCCTCAGTGAAGGGTAGGGGAAATCAGGTGAGGGAACTTTTAAAGAAACTGGACATACACAAGTCCACAGGACCTGATGGGATGCAGCCACAAGTGCTGAGAGAGCTGGCTGCTGTCACTGTGAGACGACTCTCGATTTGAAAGGTCGTGGCAATCAGCAGAGGCTTCTGAGGACTGGAAGAAAGCAAGTGTCACTCCTGTCTTCAAGAAGGGCAAAAAGAAGGAGAATCCAGTTCCCAAACTACAGGCTAGTCAGTATCACCTTGATCCTTGGGAAGGTGATGGATCAAATAATCCTGAAAGCCATTTCCAGAGTTATTAAGGACAAGAAGGTGACTGGAAGCAATTAGCAAGGGGGAAATCATGCTTTACCAACCTGCTATCCTCCTACCATGAGATGACTGGCTTGATGGATGAGGGGAGAGCAGTGGATGTTGTTTATTTCGTCGAAAACAAGTTCCTGGAGCTTTCAACAGTTTCCCATAACATCCTCATAGACAAGCTGATGCAGTACAGGCTAGATAAATGAATGGTGAGGTGGACTGAAATCTGGCTGAACTGTTGGGCTCAGAGTTGTGATCAGTGGCACAAAGTTCAGCTGGAGGCCAGTCACCAGTAGCGTCTCCTGGAGCCATTGTGAGGGCCAATACTGTTAAATATCATCATTCATGACCTGGACGATAGGATCAAATGCACCCTCAGGAAGTTTGCAGACGATACAGATCTCAGAGGAGTGGTTGATACACAAGATGGTTGTGTTGCCATACAGAAGGACCACAACAAGTTCAAGTAATAGGCTGGCAGAAACTCCAGAAGTTCAACACATGGTGGCAAGTCTTGCACCTGGGGAGGAATAATGCCATGCACCAGTACAGGCTGGGGTCGAATTAACTGCTAATTTGCAGAGAGGGACCTGGTGGTCCTGGTGAACAGGTTGACCGTGAGCCAGGAACGTGCCTTTGAGGCAAAGATGACAAAAAAGCATCCTAGGCTGCATTAGGAAGAGCAGGTCAAGGGAGAAGATCCTTCCCTTGAATCAGCACCGGTGAGGCCACATCTGGAGTGCTGTGTCCAGTTTTGGGCTCCCCAACAGACATGGACTTACTGGAATGAGTCCAGTAAAGGCCACAAAGATGATTAAGGGACTGGAGCATCTCCCATAAGAGGAGAGGCTGAGAGCTGATACTGTTCACCTAGAGAAGAGAAGGCTTGGAGGGGTGGGAAGGCTTATCAATGTCTATAAACACCTGATGGGAGGGTGTAAAGAAGACAGACCACTCTTCTCCGCAGTGCCCAGTGGCAGGACAAGAGGCAATGAGCACAAAGCAAAACACAAGAAATTCCACCTGAACATAAGAAAACACTTTTTCACTGTGAGAGCAGCTGAATATTGGAACAGGTTTCCCAGCTGTGGCATCTCCATCCTTGGAGATATTAAAAACTCCATTGGATACAGCCCTGAACAAACTGCTTTAGTTTACCCCTGCTTTGAGCAGGGAGGTCTGACTAAACGATGTCTAGAGGTCTCTTCCATCCTCAACTATTCTGTAATTCTCTATTATATGCAAAATGTCTGTAATTGGAGGTCATATTATACAGCACAGAATACCTAAAATGGAGTGCTAAAGCAGACTGCAGAGGACTACTTCCCTTTCAGTAAAAGGCAGGAAAGCTTGCTCTCTCATTCGGTTGTGAAAAGGGATAGGCTTCTGCCTTATATTGCTTGCCCAAAAGATCCCACACCAATTCTTTGTCTTCCATTTTCCTATTGCTGACCTATTTGAATAGAATCTGATCCTACTCTTGCAGCATTCATTTGGAACCATGACCATCAAAAGCTGGGTTAGGGCACTGAGTTTTGGGCAGTTCACCATATTGAGGGGGCGAGGAGGTTTTCAGATTAAGTGCTAACAATAAAATCTTTTTGTAGGCTTTGAACTAACCCAACAACAACGCGTGCAGAAACTTTTTGAGAACAGTTGCAAACACTGACTTCAACACATTTCAAGCTCTAACTGTACCACCCTTTGTTCACCCTGAACTCTACCTTATGTAGAGGAAAATCTAATCAGCATATAAAGATACCTAGTGACAAAATTACAGCACAACTTCAAGTAACTTTTCTGTTGCAGCTGACTATAGCAAGCTCACAGATCCTGGAAGAAAGCTATTTTCAAGAAAATCCTTCTTATCTAGATCTAATCCTTCATTTTTGACAACACTTGTTCTTCAGTAGGTTTTTCTTTTGCAATCTAATAATAAAACAAGAAAAAAAAAAAAGTTGATTGCCTTGTGTTTTACAGTCTCACTGACCAAAGGGTAATGAATTTCTTTTTCCCCCAACCACTTAAGAGGCAGGTAATTTGAACAATTCTAGCATCTTTCTTCCTTTTGTATTTGCACAGCATAAACTAAAATTATGCACAAGTTTCATCAAAGCTGAGCTGTGCTTCTAAGAAGTGTGTAACTCAGATATAGAATGAGCCATTTAAAGAAGTTATTGATGCCAACATTAAATTTACAATTATTCATAAAAGAAAAGCATTTGAAGAATTCCCCAAGCTGCAAGTACACAAAATACTTTGCTACGCATAAGAAGTTACGTTTATTAATAGCTCTTTTTACCATCATCTCATTTCACCAAAGCAAACTTCATCCTCCAATGGGACTAAGAATCACGTGAACATCAGGGATTCTATGAGTTTATTCACCATAACAAAAAGATGACATCCAGCCATCTCATGACACTGGTGTCTCACAGTAGGCAGCTGTCTAAAATGTAGGACAAAAAAAAACATAGCTATAAGAAATTGGTCTAATTTACGAACATTAACAACTACGCTTTTTTTTCCTGAGTTCATACGTAATCCTAGAGATGTTTCATGCAAATTTCTTGGTTTTGGAACATTTAACTTTTGTTACACATCATATTAAAATTCCTTTCTCCATGCTATTTAACTCGTTCCCTTGCAGTGATAATATATAGAGGTCTCCTATTCAGGGCCTTAGTTTTCCAACTAGCAGGGCTACAACCTTATTTAGAAACTTTTTTAGAAATATCAAGATTAGTAAAGGAGTTGAGCACTTCCCACTGACTTTGGAAGGATGTGTAGTTGTTCAGTAGTTCAAAAATCAAAACAATATGTATTTAGTAAAGTAAAGATTAGAGACTGCAACGTTTATATTTTCCCTATCTGTAGTTCAGGAAATTAATGATTAAAATCTGTAAGTAGCCAATTTATAATAGTTTGAGTTTTGTGGGGGGGGGGGGGTTTCAGGCGGGGGTTGTTTTTGCATGGACATTTTGCTATAGACACAGAAACTCAGCTATTTAAGGCTACAGATACTTATATATTTAAGAGCTGTTAAATTTTAAAGCTTGATTTTCATTTCAGTAGGAGTTTAGGGAAAAATTTCAAAGATATAAATGCCTATAAACGCCAAACTTATTGAAAGCTATTAATAACTGGGTATACAAACACCATTTATTTCTTACACAACTCCTATTATATGTCTATGTCTCTCCGCATTCACATTAGTAGTTTGGATTTTTTGTTTGCTTTTTCAAGGATCTCAGCCTCTGCATCCTTTTTATTTAAAATGGAGAAAAGAATAGCAGGAGATATGACAAAAAGAGATGCTCTGAATAAAATTGATAGGGATGCTATAAAGGGATGGTTTGTTTCCTCATGAAATAGGACCTCCCCATAATGTAGATGAGGAGGACAGCCCAATAGTTTTACATTTGTTATAAGACTCTGCTTGGCAGAATAGGTAGTAAGCTGTTAGAGGCTGGCCATTCATGCTGCTTTGCCTCTCTAACCCCTGGGAATAAGCTGAGTGTGCACATGTGGATGTTCAGAGCCAAACTGCTCCTGTATCTAGGATAGTATGAGTCACTCCCTCAGATCTCTACCGTAGCAAGATTATATGGGTTTCTTAAAGGATCTAAAATATACTTACTCTTTAGTTAGAAGAAAAAAAAAATTCTAATCAAACCAAATTAAAGACTACATCTGTATGTTCTTCCTCATCTCACCACCACCATGACCTCCCCTTTCTTAAAGCAAACTCTTCATATCAAAGTCTTCTAAAAATAAGGAATTCCTTTTCACCATTTCTTCTTTGAAGTAGTTCTTCCCTAATTCACTTGCATCATCCAAATGCAACAAGCTTCCACCTTCCTTTGCTGGTCTAGAGTGGGCTTAGACATCTCCTGTCCAAGCTCCCCAGCACCTATCTTCTCAACTTCTCAGCCTGTATGTTTGTAGAGGGCTGCATTAAAACACAGCTTTAGACTGAATCATGCAATTCATACACGTGTTCATGGACACCCCAAAACATGGCAACTGCTTTTAGATAACAGTTGTTTTTTCCTCTTTTAAGAGAGGATGCCTTAGGGATCTCTCTCATTTTTTCAGTTTCCTAAGTGACGCTTTTAATTGAGGCTTAATAGTACAAAGCTATAGATTCCATCAAATTCTTAAAGCCACACACAAATTCTTAGCCAACTATTCAAGTGATTGCCTATTAATTCAAAACATCTCCAAAACACGTTTTCCCTATATGTAGATATATATTTATATATATATATACACAATCACATAAAGAATAGTCAGGGAACAAATAATTTTTGCATATTTTAAATGTTTTAGGAATGAAACCTATATTTTACCATTTATAAAACATTGCTCATTTCAAGTTTTCCCACAATAACAATATAAAACTAAGACAAAGGCTATGATAAAATATTCTTTCCTCCTCTTCCTTCCTTCCTTTAGCTTAGTAGAATAACAAGTCCTGCACTTTAAGCTTGCAATAAACAGTGAATATTAAATGCAATAGGTAGCACTTGAGGAATCGGGCCACTAATCTAAAATAAAAATGTTACCTGATGTTATCCAATATCTGTATGTCCCATACTTACTGTAACTGAATCAGTACGTCTCTAATGCTTCGTTCATCCTCACCTCAGTGGGAGACAATTCTCCTGCGTTTTATGGGCAGGAATTCAAATTTCTGTTTTAGATGATGATCTGGATGAAGGACAGACACGAGTCCATTCCTTTCTCACTCCTGCTATAGAAGAACCAAGTGGAGAGAGTCAGATGATTCCTTATACGACCATATTCACATCCTCCTCTCCTGAATGTTACAGCTCTTGGACTTGGAGGACAAGCAGCTACCTGTGTGGATCACATGGAGGAAGGCTTGAGACCATCTGAATGCACTCTCTTCCCTCACAACTTCTTAAAAAAATATTTTCAGTTGCTTGGATATTCTCTCAGATCATTCGGCAATAACAAAATTACCTCTGAGTAAACTACTCCCAGCCTGTAGCTTGGCCTTCGGTACTCTCCCAGCTGCCCAACAGCTCACAGAGATTGCTGGGTTTCTAAGCCTGAATAACTAAAACTTCTCCCCAGAAAAGGGACGAGGAAGGCAGTGGAAAATAACTCCCCAAATACAATAAAATTCTGTCCGAAAGATAGCAAGGACTGGGCACAAATTTTCAATTAATGCTTGTTTGACTGGATAATGTTAATTTTCTGAGTGGAAACACTTTGAAATGTTTTGTTTAAAATATCAACAGTTTGGAGAGCTTTTTGCTCTTGAACACAAATCATGGCAGGGTGCCAGTAAAAGCAGCCCCGGATATCTTGCAGGCTTTTCCAGAGCCAGGCCCTTGGTATTTCCAGGGGCTCTCAGGCTGTACATGCGCATGGCAGACCCATCAGAAAGACTGGTCTAGGCACAGATGTCCTGCGAATGGGAAAGCCTAATGTCTGGGAGGTTTTGTGATTCAGGTTCACAGGCATCTAAGACAGGCTTGGCTAGTGTGCTATCGTAAGGTTCACCACCGCAAAATTTCAGAGGCTATGACCGATCCTCAGGTAGGCTGTAATCTCTAAATAAGCTGCTGAGCATGTGAAAACCAGGCTCTAACAAGAGCTATGAGGCAGGAACTTGAACTTCTGGGGTGACAAGGCTGGATCCCCACCTTCCTTAATTTCCACAGTTCCCACAAAGCAGACTGAGGTCAGAGTCCCAAAATTCCCAGGAAAAGGCTCCAAGGTCTATGGCTCTGGGGTAAACCAAAGAAATTCAGAATGGTACCTCTGTATAATTAGATCAATAATTTCAACGTGCATTTACAGAATTTAGTGACATCCCTTTACTTGGAAAAACATAGTTCAGTGTTTTTGAGATAGTTTTCTTTGAATCCCTGATTATGGGAATTATGATTTAAAATGGTGTACATCTGACTCAAATTAAGACCTAATTAGAAAAATAAAATGAAATGTGACATTTCACTAACTCTGGTTATAGCTAACTGCCAACATAGGAAGTAAATAGCTCTAGGCTTGACCTGTGGACTGAATGGCTGTTAGTGGTTAGAGTACATTAGCCATGCTCCTAGAGCACCTCTTCCAGTTAGCTTCATCAGAAGTGAATAAATTTCTACACCTGGAGACCTCATCATGATGTAAACTGAGATGGGGGTGACCAAGAGTTTCATGTCAAAGGCATGCTTCTGATTGCAATTAAAACTCTAGTGCAAATGTACCCAGTGACAGTTCAAGGCTTGAGTTATTTTTTTCTGCATTGAGAACTGCTACTTTCATTTGTTTTTGATTAGTCAGTCTACTGAATCAGTTAAGGGGATCATCAAATACTGATGCTGACCTTCATGGCTCTACCTTGCATCTTAGGGTGCTTATGACCTAATAAAGTTGACTCTGTGTGCTCTATTCTAAGGTGACAATTTGCCATGACTTATGTTTATAGCAGCATTCACAATTCGGTAGAAGTAGTGTCAATCTATGGGTCAATTATCTGCATTTACATTTAGCACCACATTTTCTTTCTCCTTTTACTGTTACCTCCATAGCAACTTATTCTCAGCCTATTCCAGGGCTTACTTAACCTGACTGCTTAGAGTAAGGTCAAATAGACTTTTATTTTTCCAGACCAAAGGCAGTTCTAAGACTTCTTTTCAAAGGACTCACGTGGACTGCTAAAGATGAGGATAGTAGACTCGGCATTTGAATTTGGGTTCTCACAGCAAATGGATGTCTTAACTACTGTTTCTTCTGAAATGAATGAACTTGGTTCTCCTCTTCTTCTTCCCTCTCTCTGGAAATTAAAAACTGGACTTGTGAATTTTTTCCAATTAAACTTTCAATGATTTTGGCACGTTCTAACAAAATTATTGCATCAAATATGCCTTATATATAATTGGTTGAGCCAACAGATGTCACATTATGGCTTAAACCCTCATGAGCACAAAGGATCAGAAAGTGGCATTTTTAATAAAATAGCTTTTTCTTCAGTAAACCCCAGACATGACCAGTAGATAGATTAATGTCTGTGAGCATTGAAGCTGCCCACAGATGGTAGAATAATCTTGGGCTAGCTTTCCTGGACAATGACTTGAGATTTTCATCATAACACATCTTCCTAAAAGCTATTAAGATATTTTAGATTAAAATAAAATCTCCAGTGCCTTTATACAATTATTTTTCCTGATTATAGATGGCAAGTTCAACCTTATCTTTGTTTTCAAAATATAACCAGCAGCTAATTTGCCATAACCAGTCTCACAAGCAATTACTGAAATTCTATTGTTTAATAGCCCCAGTATGTCCAGGATAGATTCATTTTACAGTTTCAATTACCTTACCACCCCCTTTCAAATTCTTGATCCAAAACTAAGAATCAGTAAATAACAGATGATCTCCAGGGACAGGTTTGGTCATTTGATGTCATAATTTTGGAAAATTTTACTGACGCGTAGGAAGCAGCAGCAGGTACCCTGCTTCCCATTGTCTTTGAGCTGGTATTTAGCCTACATAGAGCCATGTATACAGTCATTCACCATGGAATTTCAAACCGTTTCAGTTTTGGTTATTTCTACACAGACACAGTACCTGCTTATTCAACTCTCTTATATTTGCATCCATATGATAAGACTCATCATGCAGTAAGTGTAGAGTGGAACATGGTGGAATAATTTTTTAAGAGCCGACAACAGTAGTGCTATACTAAACTGAGAGAAGAGCCAGGGAAAGAAAAAAACTCCATCACTGGAGAGTGGCTATGCTTGCTCACAGAAGCAAGTTTGGTAAATTTGCAGGCTCCTTTGGACATCGTAGTGGAATTACTGTGCCTGCTACTGTGGTCGGAATGAGCAATAAGCTGCAGTACATTTTGTCAGGGATTCGGCAGGTCTACATGCGGAGAGAACGTGAGGGAGCAGTTGACTTTTGCATGTCAAACTTCATATACAATGTACGTCATCTTATTTGCATGTACATACATTAGACCAGCCATGAAGATCAAAACTGGGTGGAGCCTTGTCAAAGCCTTCAAAACAAGGTAAAGAGAACTGAGGAAGGTGGAACGTTTTTGTAATGTAAGTTAAAAAAGCAACGTATAACCTGAAGAGGAATGCTATTCCTCTATTTCTGAAGTGTGGCCCAAAACACTCAGGGTGTCAGAACTCAAGCAGAAGAATTTAAGTGTGCCAGAGACTTCTATAGCATAGACAGAAGACACGTTGAGAGAGGAGTCTTCAGAGATGCCTAAGACACCCAAGAAATAAAAACTCCTCCTTACCTCCCATTCAGGATGACCAAAAGGAGAGACAGTAAGTCAGAGATCAGAACGACCAGTAGTGCAGTGGCTGGAGCAATCACCTGGTGTGCGAGAATGTCCAAGCCCCTTTTCTTCTCACCTTGGCACCCCCCACCTATGGGTCCTCCAACCAGGAGACCATTTTCTCTTCTGGGTTGGGATTTCACTCCCTCTCAAAATCCTAATCGAGATTACATAAAACTTCCCAGTAATATTTCAGTCAAAACCAATGCCTTTTGCCAAAAGGAATTTCAGCTTCAGTGAATTTGCTTTTTCTGAGGAAAAAACACTGGGTTGAAAAGTTAACAGCCAGCTCTAGATCCTACCACTTGCAAGTCCCAACACAATCAAGTAGGGTTCAAAAGCTAATTGCCTATAAAACTGAACACTTCTTTATTCTTGCAACTGTCATATCTCTTCACCAGACTTCAAAAGGAGGGGCTTGGAACTGAAGACGGCCTCTAAACTCTTACACCTTTCATTCTACATTCAAGTTTCTTCTACAGTACTCACCAGAGAGTTATTACATTTCTCCAGTTGACAGGGAAGAATGAGCCAAAATCTCCTCCCTCCCTTAGTTTACAGGAATATAATTAATTCTCAAGTCAACTGAGCTAAAAATGGTGTAAACAAGAGGATGAACCAGGCCCCCAGGAACAGAAATACTGCAGGAGCAGTCATCACTTTTAAAACATGGCAAAATTTCAGAAAAACAGTGCAGATGCTTTGGCTTTGTCCCTCATCCAAGCTGAACATTGCTTTACGCCACTGTATTTTACTTATTTCTACCAAGTCTCCTTAGGCATTCATGCTAATACCTTGTACTTGATATAAGATGAGCGTTTTATAATTAGGCACACACACATGAAATACACAAAACTATATTAAGTCTAAACACATTTTCAAAAAGTTGTAAAATACTCTTGCCAGATTCTATACTCTCAAATGGATTAATCTGAAAAACAACTGGGACTCAATTTAGATCTTCCTGGCAGCAAGCAAGAGAAACGTCAAACTCTCAATTTTACTTTATTGAAGACCCTCTTAGGAGTCCATCAGAAAGAACTCTATCTGCCTGGTAGCCAGCGATCTGTGGGAGGTAATATTTAGTTTATTAATGTGGCTTTGATTTTTTTTTTTTTTTTGCACACTGCTGATGCATAGAACTAAACCAAGACCTTGATCCAATTTCCCTTCTCCCTTTTTGCAAAAAAAGCAATGAAATAGATACAGTTAACAAGATCTAGCATAATATCAAAGTGCATTCGGTAGGTCTCAAGCTATTTAGACGTAGAGTTTATTTGTACATTAGAATGGTTCAAATAAAATGTATGCACAAAAACTGAACACAATTTAAGAGACCCTGTGCTGAAGTCAAGGTTAATTTTGAAACAACCCTTCAGTTTCAAGGCAACTGTATGGGTTGGTAAGTGTCTGTGTTCCACAGAAGAGTGGCTTTCACTGGTACTTGACAGTACGGGTAAAACATCATAAAGTTCTAATCATAAAACACTGCCATTTATTTACTAACAATGGATTTCAAAAATGAAAGGAGTCAAAGCAAAATGCAGAAACTTTTTGCCCTTTCTTCTCAATAAATCAGAGTGAATTACAGAAGCAAGCTGGAATGTTGTCTCAAATGTCATGATTCACGTCTTCCAGTATATTACATGTGATTTATAGGACTATTTGTGGGGTTTAAGACTGAATTGCTGGGGAGTGAGAATATATTGGGGCTAAAAGAGCTGACTGGGGTAAAACTGACATGGAATAAATACTCACCACTAGAAAACACAGGAGACAGCCAAAAACCAATGGCAATTAGATAAGAACTCTTGACTAATACTTTATTGCAGTGAGCCAAATATGGAGCTCCTTACTTCCATCCGTGATTTCAGCAGGATCTCATGTAAGTAACTGCTGCTGGCAGAGGTGTAAATAGTTCACAGTCCCTTCCACGTTATTAATAAACTAACAGACAGGCAGCTGAGGACACAGAAAAATCTTTAAACTGAAGCTTTGGCCCCCAGTACTTCACTGACAATGAACTGCACAAACACCTGGACCATGCAGATCGCTTCCCCCATCTTGTTGCGGCATACACTCAACGCTCAGCATTTAGCTGTGATTTGTCTTATGATTCTCTAAGGACATGGCAGGCAAGGGTATTGGTGCTGAGGGAAGACCTACCAAATATTACTGCTTGCAGTAATAAATGGGAGCTTAGAACACTGTCTCAAGAAGTGGAAGCAATAAGAGACCGAATGGCTATAGAAGCAGCAATATATATGTCAGCATGTGTAAGTACACAAAAGTACAAGTACACAAGCCACTTTAAAGTATTGGATTTTGCAATGATCTCAATAAATGAGTGGCTGATCTCAACAAGATTAATAGACATAATACACAAATGAAACACAAACCAACCACTGATACCGCGTTTTAGAAAAGAAACTACTGTACAAAAACACTTATAGGAACAGAGCAGTTGGTCATGGTAGACATTAATTATCTTACCATACAACGGCACCTGAAAAATCTTCATTAATATATAACCTGTACTGATGAGGGAGAGAAGGTATTACATTGAATTGTATTGATGTGGCCAAGTCTAACCTACCAAGCTTGTTTCCATCCTTCCCTCTGTTTTGAGGAAAGCAGAAGTTCAGCAAAAAATGAAGAGAGAGTACCTGATATTTCACTGAACCACTGAGTGTGAAAAGGAAGGCAGAAGAACTTAACTTTACTTGACACAAAGCCTGGAAATAGTAATTAAACTATGCAATATAAGCAGCTACAAATAAATTGAATCACTTTAATAGAAGTGAATAAATTTGAAAGAAAATGATAAAAAACGATCCAAAATCTGCCCTCCGATCCACACCCATTTAAACACATGGAAAATATCCAAGCAACTAGTGTGATCCTTACTGAAGGTTTCTTAATAATGGAGGTAAAAGGGACATATTGAACAACTGAGGTCCTGACATTGGAAACGGTCAGCAAAAGAAATCTAGGTCTACTTCTAGTGATAACATGAGACTTCTTTTTTAAAAAGATTTCTAAGATTGTTTTATATTTTCCCCTGTTTGGTGGGGGTTGTTATATGATACCTGTTACTTAAAATGGCTTTTTTCCTTATTTCATACTGGTAGCTCTAATAAAATTGTGTTTATCCACAGATATATAAAACAAACAGCATTTTTCTGGTATTTATATATAGTATTTACAAAAAAGGTTTCTAGTGTGGAAGTCAATCCAACCTAATCACAGATTTTCTGTCACATTTACCTTAGTACCAGGACTTGTATCCATCTAGGAAATTATTTCTTGGAGAGATGCAGGGCCAAACTCTGCTGTCAGTTACACCAGTATGCACTTGGAGTGACTCCAAATTAGCTAAAAAATCAGCAGAGGTAATTTAATATGTTCTGGTGTAAATCAGAAGAGGATTTGGCTTCTGATCTTTCAATAATTATTCAAGAGTAAACAGCGCTCAGTTGCATCACAGGAGAGCACTGGAATGTGAAATATTGGAAAATAGCAAATATACAAAAACAATACAATTAGTAGAATTCAGTATAAAATGCCTCATCTTTACTGTCCCATCCATTGTCATTTCCTGTAGAATACTCTTTAGACTGTTGATCTGCACCTAGGACACCCACAGGATGTTAGTTTATTATGTTTGGTATCTTGTAACTGCTAGTGCCTTATGAGATAAGAGTTTGTAGCAACACATGGCAATAAGGGATCTGTACGCCCATGCTTCATTACTTCTTGACCTTTTAGATGATACCCAATTGAAAAAGGATCAGTTCTTACATCTGGCAAAAGCCTAATTTACTAATATGCTGTCCTCCTGAGTCACTGCTGTAATACGTCTGCTGAACTTCTTATATATCTTGACCCCTGTTAGTTCATTGTTGCTCAGTTATTTACTTTTGACATGTACACATGCATCACCTGGTTACTTCAGAGCTATAAAATTTGGGGTTGAGGAGTGAATGCACTTGAGGTACCCCATACAAGACCAAATCAATGATGGATCTTTAATCCAAGGGTCTCCAGGTAGTCATTTAAACACACACACACACACACACACACACAAATGCTAACAGAACAAATGAACAAAAAGCCCTCACACGTCACCAAGAAATTTAACACGGCTCAGACCTCTCAGACTGCTAGGCAATTGCTTCAGAATCACTTTACACTAACATCATCCTGCAGTACCTTTAGAAGAAGTTGTTTTATCTTCTACCTGCACGAGCTGCTCGCCGACCCCGCACTGTGTTTGACACAGCCTTTCAGGGAGGTTATCTGAACTGTATCAGGGAGGCGCTGAGCCAAGTTAAAACTACTTATTTTCAATTAATATTTTCCCTGCATTATTTTAACCCAGATCAGTTTCAGAGATCCAGTTCACCACTTCAGGCACAGAAAGGAAGACACAGAAATGACTGGACAGCGATGAGGAGGTGGGAGGGAAAAAGCAGGGATGCAGCAGTGGCTCAAACTGATATTGGTCATAGAAGACACAGGAGCGGGTTTTTTTGTTTGTTTGTTCTTGAAAATATACTTAGTGTCTATAAAACACTCATTTAAAAAGAGGCTGAACATCATCATGCAACCACGTACAATGTTTTTCTTCATTACTAGCCATCTGCTTCTTCTAAAAATTATTCATTTCAAAGCTTGAAGTTATTGCCACCAAATTTCAACTTCCAGAATGGCTGAGTTCCTCAAGCTTTGGTATGCAACAGAAACAGAATAGGATCCTTTCTGCCATACTTGGAACACTGAAATATATGTAATAAATTTTCCTATGGAAATTTTGCATGCGTAGGAAGGACTCCAGGGTGCAATACAGCCTTATAGTATAGCCTTACTCCTTCCTTTGCAAGCCTTTTTCTGGGGGATGATTTTTCACAGCTGGCTAGTACGTATGAACTTTTTTCTTTTCTTTTTTTTTTTTTTTTTGGAAACTGTAGGCATAAATAACTGTGCCATCATCACCAGCACAGACAGCTCCTGTGCACTTGCACATGGGAGTCTGATCAGGCCCTCAGCAAAGAGTATTCTCAAACATGACCTCTACTGTCAGATTTGAAATGTTTGGTTTGTTTGGGTTTCTTACAGCGGAGTTTAGTGAGTCTTGGCTGAGCAAAGGGAGAACAACAAATAGCATTGTTGGGAAAGAGCCCTCTCAAAATCAAAACTCACTTTACCAGTGCTAATTAGCAGTATATAAATTATTCTTTAACTTTTACTCTAGGTCTGGTCCTTCAAGAAAAACTGGGAGAGGACAATTCTCAGTCTCCATTGCACTGGCATGAGCACTTCAGAACATTATTTAGTTGTCAGGTGAAAGCAAGACAAGAGAAAGGACAGAAGCATTAGCACCATATTAGCACCAGTTAATCGCTCTGCACATTTCCATGTTGCTGTCACACTTGTCCAAGGTTTCAAAAAAAAAAAAAAGGTTCATAAAGTACTAGCCAGCTGTGGAAAATCACCCCCTTATAAATGGGCAAAGAGTAAGGCAGCTTGCTCATGACAGGCTGAAAACATTATAGAAATGTTTTCTTGTCATCTGCTAAAGCAGGCTGCACATTCTGTCTTCGTGTCTCATTCACACCGATGTTTATCATCCGTTTCAGTGCCACCTACATTCCACACAAAGCTCCGTCATTCTGTGGATATCGTTTTAAAAAATCACCTAAATTAAATAACTGTGAAAGTGAACTGTAGAAGTTAGTTTAGTGGAAAGGAAGAAATGACACAGTATTT
Organism: Struthio camelus; assembly: GCF_040807025.1. NCBI lineage: Eukaryota > Metazoa > Chordata > Aves > Struthioniformes > Struthionidae > Struthio > Struthio camelus. Next base: position 72,372,699 of record NC_090942.1, on the reverse strand, counting down.
AAAATTTCCTGAACAAATTGTTCTGGGATTCTTGTGTGCCAAAGCTAGTTATTTAGCAGCTGGAAAACTATACTCCAGGAACTAGTGATGAACATCACTATCAACTACTTCTCTTTGTTTGGGATGCATGAAAGCAAAGGTAGTAGAAAAAAAATCAAAGTGAGGTTCATGAAGGAAAGAACATGGTGAACAGGTTCTGTAGGGAAAAAAAATGGCTGCTCCATGTATTCTTAGAAATGTATGGTAGTCTATTATCATAAGGATTGCCGTTTCACAGAGACAGAGACCACACATTTAATCCTTCTCTATACGTTTTTTAAAAGGTGGCTTCAAGTTGCTCTCTAAGGAGAGGAGCTGGTTAATTGCAGCCCTGCTGGATTCCACATACCGCAAAGGGCTCAACAAGAGCTAAATAAAGAGAGTTTAATCAGATCTGGAAAAGATGGTTTTTAATGGAAGTGAATTCTGCAGAGGATGATAATCATTAAAACTGAGAAGTTAATCAAAAATCCTAAAACAAGAAGGGAAATTTGAAGCATCCAGGAAACGTTATCCCTCCTCCAACTCAGATCCTCTTAAAAAGTAGGTGAATAGGGACGGGGCAGGGGGGAGAAAAAAGTTAGTAAAATGTTTTAAAAATATAATTCAGAATGGTCACTTCCCAGTCACTTCCTCAACCACAGAGAAGGGGAAGTTTCTGACTCCTGAGTCAGAATCCCAGGACAGGTTGTTGCTTAGCGATTACTTGAGATGGTGACAAAAGGAGCAATTTAAAACAGTAGGATTACTAAAGCAAAGGGGAAGTTAGAACTGCCTCAGGAAAATTATTCTACATCCTCTACAAAGAGGGAAAATAACCCATCCTTGAATGCCACTCTAGAGGACATAATTAAAGAGGAATGAGAACTCCCTAACAAAGGGAAGTGTTTTAATGGGGCAATACATGAAATACTGTGCAATAGAAAGAGAAAAGCCAGTGTGTGGGGGTGTTTCAGTACAAGCTCTATAGGCAAGCTGTAACTCTAGCAAAAGAGATGGTGAGTCCTTCCAAGGTGATATTGCTGACCTCTGTGCCCCTTTGATGCGAAAGTGGAAGGCACTTCTGAGACAAAACGATGACACTGCAGCTGCTTCTTTAATGACGCCTTTCCTAGCCATGTCCTTTGCCAAAATGATCTTAGCACAGCATCATGAGATAAAAGATCTAGCCTGTGTTAAGCTCAGACATGCCACTCACTCAAATGTAAAATGTTTTCTGTCCTTAATTACCAGTACTAATGGATTTCTATTTTCTACAAGCCCTATTGCTTTGATCATCAACCTTGGTTTTCAACGCTCAACTGGACCCTTCTGCCTTAAGCAGCAACCCAGTCTGAGTTCAGTGTTGACCGTGCTTGGAGCAAAGACCTCCTGAGGTCTCCCCAACCTGAATGACTATGATTTTGCATCTCTCCCTGGTTAAGGTATCTGGAAAGTGAATGCGCCATGGGAGCCACAATCCCACAGTGATTTTAGGGAGGATCTGACAGAAGTTAGAAGACAGAGCGTCGTAAGAATACAATTATTTTACCGTCTTGTAAGTCATCTTTAAAACAGATAGAAACATTTTGAGCATGGACATACCATGTATTGGAAAAATATTCTGATTAAACAAAACAAAAAAGAGGATTTATTTCCTTTCCCCAAACAAAAGAAAGAAAAATAGGAGGAGAAGGCAAATTATTACTGTGGTATGAAATGAGAACTAATTTAGAAAAAAAAATCCTTCAAAACGACGCCTCATTTCCTGAAGCAAAAGCCCAAAATACCACAAAGGTTACAGATCTCTGAATGAAAATTTTTACTAGTTTTCATTCTTTTTTTTAACACTCCAAGTACCTACCTCACAGCTGTTCACAACCTGCGTTTATTGTGGATGATGACATACCACCATTTAAGATATTAATTTTCAAGCTGCAGTCCAAAGCATGAAGTCTTGGGCCACAATAATTAACATAGTGGCATCTCATCTTCATAATAAGATTTTTTCTTTTTTTCTTTTTTTTCTTTTTTTTTTTACACTGCATACCTTATCAACCCATCCAGCAGACAATAGCCTTCCTCAAAGAATTTAAACTTGCAGCCATTGTCTTAACCATTTCCTTGGGAGCCCAAGCACTGTGCAATTGCTTTTTGCAAAGACACATTCTTTAAAACGCTGCACTTTAAAGGTATTGCAGACACCCATAGCGTTCCTTCTGAAAATCAAGTTTGTTCATCAAGCCATATCTTTACCTTCACTGTCATTTTGTTCCAGTCCTCCTTGACACAGGTATGAGTGGGGGGAAAGACCTTGCTCTCGCTGTGTTCTCTATATAGCGAACTCCTCTGCAGACCATCTGTCAGCAGCCGTGTTGGAAGCGCTCGGCCAAGAGCTCCCAAACGCAGTACACTCAGTACCCAGCTTGGCAGCACCGGCCAAGTGCTGCCTTTCGCCTCCCTGCCAGCATTTACATAGGCGACAGCATTCTTTTTGCTTCTCTAATTAAAACTCAGAGGTTTTCTGTTCATCTGTAAAGTTCATTCACTTAAACTGCAGATTCTCCTCCTCACTTTCCCTCACTGACAAGCCATCCAGCCGTAGGAACTGAGCTGATCTCCCCTCCTATTTGCCGTATTTCTAACTCGCCAGCTCCCCCACGTCATGCCACATGCTGTATACATCCTGCCTTCTCAAATCAGATCCCCAGCCCCTGCTCTTTGCGCCACAGACCTGCCACCCACCCAGCCTTCTTCCTGCCCCACCGTGCCCTTCTCTTTTCCTGGTGTCTTCCCACACCCTTCGTGGTGCATGGCCACAAAGCCTTCACCCCAAAATGGGGCTCCACCTCCTCCAAGGTTCACCTGCCCCTCTCAGCACAAGTACTGGGCAGCAGCAGTAGCCTAGGTATTGCCACATTGTCGGTCCCACGTTAAGAGTCTCAAAATAAAGACAAAAGCTACTTCCACTACCCTTCTCTGGAAATAGAAATGGCTCAGATACCTCTCTTTACACTCATCACATCTTGAAACTCTCCACTCCAGGTTTTGGTATCTGTGGCATACACAGAACATCAACATAAGACATAGGCTCATCTCATGAAGGCATTGTAAAACGGCCACTGTCTAGTATTTTGTCCTTTAGCAAGTTGAAATTACAGCATCTGTAGCAGCATTTGACAGGAAGGACCTCACATATGCAGCCTATAAAACTCAGTCACTTATCCAACATGTATATGCATGGGTCATTATCTTTCCCATATTTCAAAACCACACTTTGCAGGTGAGCATACATTTTTCAGCAAACATTATACAGAGGTCTTGTATTTAAACCCTGAACTTTAAGCTTTATGGCTACCACAATCACCTTCATAGAGGGAATGTCTTCTTACTCAGCATTCAAAAATATGAAGTTCATACAGACCTGCAAGACAGCATTTTAAAAATTGCTTTTGGCCTCTTAACCAGTTACATTTTCTTCCTACACATAGACATTTACAGAATGAAAATATTAGTTATACGTCTGCATCAGAACTAAGAGACACAGGTAAGAAATGCACGCTCCAGCATTTTATCGCCATTTATACCCACCCACACATACATGCTGAAGCACAGTTAATTTTTAAACTATTGTGTGTCCTATAGTACAGCTGTCTAAATAAAACTGGGATGCAAACTATTTTCTTAGCTAGTATGCAAATGCTTCTGTCTTATTACAGACTTTGCCTGCCAAATCCTTCTGCAGCTGAATACTATCTAACTAATACCTGGCTCATTCTTTCCGCATTCGAGCTTCCCACATTCAAACTGTCTGCATTATTTTTACCCACCTTCACCTCCTACTAGTCTCTTGGATCCATACTGCCATACTATCCAGGTTCCTTCCGATGGTTTCTCCTCCCCTTCTTGTTTTACTTCTCTGCCTGGGAGCCCTCCACAGCGCCACCTGAGCCACAAGGCCAACAGCCTGCTTCTACCGGCAACTACCAAACCTAACTTTAAGACCTGAGCAGAAACAGTTAATGGCAAACTCACTGCTAACATGTTTTGGTGACTACTCACTGCTTTTCTGCTTTGTGGCGACTTAAAAAAAAAACAGCAAATATATATATAAAATCATATTTCAAAATAAACCAGTTCACCCAGAACTGGTAAAAATAAAAGTGTTGTAGAACCACCTTATGATTTTCCATAGAGGATCCCCCCTCTTTTCTCGCTCTCTCTCTTTTTTTTTTTTTTTCCAAATGAAAGCATTCAAAGATAAATGAGTTACTTTGATTTTTTAGTGTTACAATCAAAAAAATCTGAAGACTTTCAGGAAAAAATATACGCAAAAATATAAGGCATGAGTACCTCTTCCTTTTCAGATTAAGCTACAGGGATTTTTGTCTGTCTGCTTTTTTTCAATTTTTTTGGAAAATTGAGGGGAAAAAAGAGTACAGTGCTGACAGATAAAACAGAAGGGGGGGAAAAACACACACCTTTTGAAAAAGCAATATTTTAAACAAAAAAAAAAAAAACATAAAACCAGCATTTCCCATGACCTGTCATAAACCAATTTCTTTCTTTGGTATTACAGACATTTATACTGTTATATTTCCTAAAGAATATTTACTGTGAGAACTGCATGAAAAGCCCCTCCCTCCTGTGGCTTAGGAGAGAAGACCGTTCAGCTATCTCGAATGGATCCAGTTC
>NC_090942.1:72320486-72362986 GCF_040807025.1 Struthio camelus | reverse complement strand
ATGTAAGCTACCCGGATATATGAAGTCTGCACCTTGGAAAGCCATAGCTTTTAAATGCACTAAGACATGACCTGGAAGAAGAGAAAGGGAAGTGAATAGAAGGGCAAGCTGGGAAAGAGTTTATTTAGCATTTCTTTTCCTCCAAAATCTCCCTCTAACTTGAGCTATATACAGCAGTTAGTAAAAAGGGAACCACGTTGCCCTTTAGGAAAAGGAAACATCTAATCAAGGATAAGACACATCTTGGGGGGGGGGGGAAGGGGGAAGTCTGCAGTTTAAAAACTTCAGTATTTTGGGGACTAATAAATGGCTGTCCATTTTGAACAGGTTCCAGTTCTGACACGTTGTCTCATCAGTAAATAAAGATGTTAACAGTTTACTTCTCTTGACAATTAACAAATTGTTTTTAAATATCAAGACCAAATGTTGGCATTCTCCATAAATTTCTGCGTCAAACAGGTGCCCACGAGCTACACTTGCCAGACTTAAGTATACATGAAAGCCAAATATAGAGTAAATATAGTTAGCATGGTGCTTTCAGTACTTAAAGCCAAATTCAACACTGATGTAATATCACTGAATTAAATTATCTGTCCCCAATGATGAAACTGGCTCTTTTTTGTAAACAGATTCCATAATTCAGACGTAATAGTATTTTCTTTTTCAAAACACCTAGAAGTATATACTTTTCATCATCAAAATGCTAGAGTGTCTTATAATTCCAATTGTCCCAGTTAGCTTCTGAAAAACTGTGTAAGCTGTCTGACTGTTCAGTCTGACTTTAGAAAATGGATGCTGTAGTTAATGCCATGAGAAGTGTACTGTTAAGTACTTAAAGTCCAACAAGTGGCAGGAGTCCATGAGCATATGTTGTGGGTGCACTGCCACAGAAGGAGCGTGTAGCTAAAATTTTCAAGTCAGTCATGATTTCGGGTGGTCAACTTGAGATATTTTTTCAAAGCATCCATACTTTGCACTCTACAGACTGAGAAAACTTGCCAAGAGTTTTACATGAATTTGAGATTTAAAACAAGACCAAGTGTCTTCTAGAAGACAAGATGCTGCAGCAAGCTATTCAGCTCTCTGTAGAAGGGAGGGGATAAACTTACGTGGCTGTGTTGTACAGGAATTAAGACACAAAGGCATCTTGAGTTCAGCCCGCTAAAACAGCACGTCCTGAATCACCACCTATATGCAAAGAGGTTGGCCCAGGCATTGCAAGCTTCCTTCAGGGGTCTGTCCGGGTAGACACACTGCTGGGCTTCTCTAGAGGGGCTTCAGTGCCCTTCTTGTTAGACAGGTGTAGAAACAGGTTGTTAACACCACAAAGGATTTATGACAGTAATTGTAATATGTGTGGGGTGGCTGCTCCAGCTGTCAGATTTCAGAAGCCACGTTCTGCCATTATTTCCAAGGATATGGGTTAAGTGAGGCCTTGTTCTTCAAAGCATGTTATCTTTATTGTAAAGAGAAAGGCATATAGACCCTTTCCTCGTGTGAAAGGTCATGCCCGTCATATATTTAGTGTTTAATGTGTACTCCAACAATGGATTCTGTAAGACACGTGCTTGCTCTGAAAGCCTACTTTACAGTGGATGTTTTTTCTGTGGATAACATTTAATCTAACATGGAAAAACACCTGCATCTGGAGAAAGAAAATATTGTAATAGAGTTCATACTGTTCATACTGATGATTATCCAGTTAACATTAGAAATGAGATAGACCTATTAGGACCTCCAGTCAAGTCCAGCTTTGTATGGGTATGAACTCTACCACATATTTTCCATTGAGTACAATGGTGCCTAATCACCCTTCCTGGGCATGGCACAGCCCATTTCTTAAAACTGAAACAGAGACACATTTCTCTGCGTATATACTGCGTCAGTCTGCATGAGCACATTGTGAATGCTTCTTACCCCAGCTCCTTCATCAGATCTGATGGACTCGGGTGGGGGAACACCAGACAAGACCAACAGAATGACTCCTACCTGCACTTCCCCATGACTCCCCAACATGCTCATCAGATACAGGCAAAGAGCAGGTTGCAGGTCGGATAAGCTGACCACTCCTGTCACCATCTTCCTTCCCTTTTTCATCGTGAGGCAGAAAAATGGGGCAGGCAGACACCACCAGAGTAGCTAATGGTACTCATAGCCTGTACTCAAGGGACCTGTAGGAAAGCTGACAGAAGGGGCGGCTCAGAAAGATTGTCCTAGCAGGTCATGTACATTGAACACCTCTCAGCTCATGAATTTTATTCATCTAAGGAGAAAATTACATTCCTCTTGTGTCATCTCTCAGAAAAACTGCTCAAAAGATCAAAATTTTTTCCTTAATAGAATAATTTCCATTACTCCTATTTCTGTCTCCCTATAGCACCCAGATATTTCTTTCCCATTGCCAGGTTTCTTAACCCCTTCCAGAAGCAGCAAGCTATTCTATTCCCCCATAGCTATCACTTAGTCAGCTTAAGTGATTCTATAATAGAATATATTAAAATTCTTATCTGTGAGCTGCCCTGATGTATCATCATACAACAGGATCTGTCACTATGTTTGAACATCCTTATTTAATATGTTAGGATGTTATCTGCAATATGACATATCCCTGTCCCTAGCTATAGCCTAATACACATGAAAAGGCACAGCAACTCCAAGCCAGCAGTGTCAGAACGTGTGCACGCACGCATCAGACTGAGCCACAGTGGAAGAGCAAATTCTGAAAAAGAAGTGGCAAGCTCTAACAGTGTTAACAAAAGAAGGGGTAAAACACTGAACAGTAGAATTATTTCTAGGCCCTTCCTGCGCCTTCCTTTCTCCTCTGTAGGAGGACTGGATCCATTCTATAAGTCTAGTATTTTTAAAAGCATTTAAAAAACTAGCCTTTAAAAAACAGCATAATAGCCTTTAAAGCAGTTTTCAAGTGACCTGTCTGGCAGGATTCATAGTATGTCATGTTTATGAAGCACCCAGAAACAAGGCAAAACTTAAATAGTATATCCAGCAAGGCTTGTCATGGGATTAGACAAAGTTGTTTCAGCTGTATCCCTGCTGTTCCTTACGTGCTCTTTGCTGAAGCGTAAAAGACACAGTAGTGACTATCTGCTTTAGCATCCTCCTCCAGATGTATCTGAAACATATTCCTGACTGGATAGATGTAAATGTGAAATTAATGTCTCCTGAAGTGTCAGGACTAAAAAAATACCGTGTCACATATCAAATTAGGATAAAAACGTCTGGACACGAGGACATAGATCAGTTGACTTTACTGAGAAACTGGAAGACAAAGGTGGTACTTCCACTAAATGTAGTAATGACTAAAGCATTACTGATCTGTTCTGCAAGTCAATCACCTCTCAAATCAGTACTCCAGTACTTGCCAGGATCGTGGAAATTACGAACACACTGTGGTTGAAATTTCTAGAAAATTTTCTTTAGGCTTTGTTTTTAGCATAGGCACATTCAATACTACATACAAAATAAAACACATTATGATAACCTAAGTTACATGTGTTTACATACAAATTAGCTAAATATTTAATTATAGCAGCTGAAGCCATTTTATGTGAATGGGAAGCGGTATATAGCAAACAAAAATATTGGTTACATGGATGATTTAAATATCTAACAAGGTCTTCAGACACTTTTTGGAAACTACCAGAGAGAAGCCAAAGAGCAACAGTGAATAGAAAAGCTGGGTTTCACATGACATATGTCTGATAAGCATTGATGTCCATATATTCCTTTATATTTCATCATGTCAACAACAGCGTGCCTTTAGATTCAAAGGTAGGGAGGCGCATTGGCATAAACAAATGTTTTTTGAAAAGCAAAGATACAGGCAAGAATATCTGAAGTCCTCACCTCCACGCGGGGACCAAAAAAGGTCATTTTTCAGAGGACAGACTTGTATCAAGTCTGCCTGGAAAGCAGCACTTCACTGACCTGATACAAGTTATGTAGCAGCAATGACATGATGCTCCTCTACAATCCTCAAAACCCTTTCATAAGAATTCAGCAATGCTGAACCTGAACCTTATCTTCCTTTATGTGATTTTTTTTACTGCTAAATTTATTCTGACCCAGAAGGCCTAAGATAATTCATTAACTTATTTCACACTTGGGAGGGATATTTAGACTTCATATTGTCTGATGATGCTTATCACACTTTCTCTAGGATTGGGAAAGATTGGCCTGCACCTCTGGACCAAAACTGATCCACAAGCTTTGTAGCTTTTCTTATTGTTAAATCTCAACCCACTTGTCCATCTCAACCAGGCGAGGAAAGAAATAGCAAGGCAAAGACTGGCTGGGGGGGGGGGGGAGGGTTAGACTCCAGTTTAATGAACCCTGGGGTCTCTACACTCCTTTTCCACCCAAAACTTTTCATAGGTCATTGGACTAGCCATTTTCTCTGGGGTCTGATAATTGCTCAGCAAAATGGTATTTTTAAATTCAGGAATATGAGAACAAGTAATTAAAAGATCATGACTTACAATCATATCAGTCATGATCAGAGTGGTTAGCTTCTAGGCTACCACTTAAATTGTGCCTTGGTGCATCCCACATGACAGTTTTGGAGGACACCTTGTTTAGATGCTTGTAAAACACTAATGCCAGGAAATGTGTGTGCTGTTGGGATACGCATGGCCTAAGAATCGGTTTAATTTTCTATTTATAAGCAAGTTACTTTCCTGTACTGCTCAAAGCTACAGCCCATATAGTCTGAATAAGGTCAAGATTAACACCCTAAGGGGAATCAGCTTACAGAAGGAAACTACTATGATAAAACTAGAGTCTGAGTTTCTCCTGGCCTTGACAACTTTAAAGGTTCTTCTGATGAGCCACCGTCTTCTCCTTAATCTCCAGGGGAATGCAACTACCCCATATGCTCTGAGGAATCAGTAGGAAACCGTAGGCATTTTTGCACTGGATTCTAACACCAGCTAACAAGCCAGGTCAAAAGAAGTACCCTATCATGCTGCTAGAGCTTTTCTGGGAGAAGCAGAAAGCATACGCGACACTTGGCAATAAGTTATCACCTCTTTCGTCATCCCTCTGTTCTTTGACACACGGAGATTTGTGCAAATGGAGTCAGACAGAACCTTTTTAAAAGTATAGCTCCATCCATATTCATCTGCAAGCCATATTTCTCTGCATACTGAATTTTTGGTTTTATTTTGCCAGTGCTCTGTTAGATGTAGTTCTGATTATAACCTGACCACCAAGCTCCCCAAACTGAACTTTTGCACTGATTAAAAGTAAAGGCAGTGTGTTTATGAAAGTCGGCAAATCTGTGAGTCAAAAGAAGACACCTTACCAAAGGGTCAGAATTTGATATTAAGGAAGAAAACGTCCAAAAGCATGGAAGAAATGCTACTCTTTGGGTAAAGAGATTCTGTTGCTGAGAAAAATTAAACATTAATAATTCATTTCTTTACAGACTTTCTACTCTTGACTCTAAGGGGGTAAAATAGTTTGAAAGTCCCATGAAGGTGGGGGAAAATATTATACATTTCCTACCTCCAGCACATTTTAAACTAATTGACCTCAATATGGTGGGAAGGCCTCTAGCCTTGTGGTAGAAAACAACTTTGAATGCCCAGGACAAAATGTAATGTCTATGAGCTAGGGGAGAAAGAAAAAATGAAGATACCAAAATGATAGCTTGGTTTGTATATCTCAATTTATAACAGCATCTAGAATCAAGGAAGAGAGGAGGGGAAAGTTAGCACAGCTCATTTGTAAGGTTTTAAACAAGCATCAGGGTTCCAGTTTAACGTACTTTCTACTTTCCTACTCTATTGCTTGTCTAGCAGAAGCTATTGTAAACGATCATATATACCATTGTTTTGTAATGTCCTGTTCCTCACTGAGACAGGGACAGACAAGGAGAGGGGGTATTTACTAAGGGATATGCCTATTCCCCTACGCATTGCCTAGTTCTACTTTGGAGCAGTAACGCGCTGCATATTATGCAATATTGGGCAGGTGGTTATACAACCACTGTCCTCATAGACATTTTTAAATCTATACTTTATCCCCTGGAGAACACTTTCATGAAGTTTTTTCTTGACAGAATATTGACAGACAGTTTTGTCTTCTTTTCTTTTAACTATTGAGGTAGGGATGGTGTGGCTGAAATATTGTTGCTCTGTTGTTATGCTATACTCTTTCTTACACTAGCTAGTAATATTACTATTGATTTATTTTTATTATATATTTACTTTTTTACATTGTGGTGGTTAAAAACCTAAACACCTTCCTTCAAGTTCTGAGTCCTATTCCAGCCAATAAAACTTCATATTTTTTGTAGAATCAGCTTTTGTACAGCTAAGATGAACAATTACCTGTCTGTATTTTAAGTTAAAAAAGAAAAATCTAACAGTCTTCATTCCATGTCTTTCCCTGTGTGGCACTCCTTACTGTAATATTTTAGCATTTCAAAAACATTGGTCTATCTTCATAAACTTTGCTAATTTCACAAATAAAGAGTTATTAGAAAGTAACTGGTAGGTGACAGAGAAATGAAGTGATCAATCCAAGCTCATATCCATCTCCATTTCTTCGAAAATAAAATTATCAGCAATTAGGTACACCTTCATAACCTTCCAGTGCTCAAACTGAGAGGGCAAATTCCAAAATATGAAAGTCCCCGTAAAGAATATGTTGTACTGTAAGTGGAAAGCTACAGACCATCACAACCCATTGTTGAAAGAGCTATAGGTAAAGCGTCTGCCTTATCTTTAAAGATCAAATCTTGTATTTATTTTTTTTTAAGCACAGCAGCATTTACTTTAGATTCAGTCTATAAACTTCAGCAAAGGCTAATATTTACACATTTTTTGTTTTTATTTATTCTTTCTGAAAGCACTGCCAGCACCAAAGAGAGAAAAATGCCTCCATAGTTAGAAGGCAATGATTCTGTTGAAAACCTAAGGAAGTTATTTCTCAAAATATCCTCACCCCGCACATACCTCTAAGTTTCACCCACAGATAGTGTATCATCACAGTTTTGTCAGAATCGGAGAAAAACACCACCAGTTTTCAAACAGCAGTAGTTGCCTGCTACATATATCTGCATTTCAGACTTGTTCTGGAAAGGAAAATTAAGCTAAAATAAAAATAAACTAAATCCAATCTAATAGGAAAGCTTACAAACTCTTGCTGAGGCAGCAGCCTATGCTATTCACAGCCCAAAGAAAACATATCGGTCAAGAACAGAACAGGTAATGAAGCAAAATACAGTTCCCTCTTCTATTTCTTTATGATACATATTTTTAGTCGTCAGAGTAATCGTTTTATCCTTTAGCTTGATAATAGCATCAAATTATTTTAATTTAATACCTGTAGCAGTTGTGTATTTCTGCTCAAATGCGTTGCTATACAGTGGGTTACTGACGAAAGCAAAAAAAATAAAAAATAAAAAACAAGTTAAGTCTGATATAACCATTTATAGAACAAACACTCTAAATTTTAAAGCAAGCTATTCTTAGGTAGAACTGCACAAGTCTGCAGTTTGGAAGGAAAAATAATCATAGTCAGTATAGCTGTTTTCAAGAGCAAGGCTGTTCAAGAGGACTTAGAATGAACACAGGCATATGTATATTTATATTTACAGCCTTGGGCTGAATGATGACTTGAACCACCACTCAAACCAGGTAAAAGTTGGAGATTTCTGCTGTTTTATCTTGAGCTCCTTCAAACGAATCACAAAAGGATGAACCCCAAGTGACGAGTTTCACAGCTTACTCCTAAACTCCTCTAAACTATCTATACTTCCTACCACTCTTGTATCAAGCCCATCCTAGTGTGGTCTCCTGCCTTCTGTAATAAGTTCGACCGTTAGAGGAATGACCTTGCTACCAGCCATCTCATGTATCAGGTGCAGTTTTATTAAATGAGGTTTTTGGTATATGCCAGTATATCAGCTCCTAGCCTCTCATTTCCTTGGCAACCCCTGAGACTACAAGATATTAAAACCTCTCCTGCAGGATGTGGTCCCAGATACTGAACTCGTGCTTCCCCCCTTCCCACCCCATCAGCTAGGGGTGCCATCATTCACCACTCAACAGTTCCTGCAGGGCATCTTAGCTAGATGAAAGGTTTAGAGCTCAATGCAATTCTGACAGAAATTGCTTCAGAAACCTACCAAATGTAAAATAAACCAGCTGAAGGTTTATTGGAACATCCTCTGTAGTCCTCTACTGGGCATGCACATTTCCATTTCATTCTGTAAGTGGGTTCAAACATGGTAGAAAACTTGTTCTTTATAAAACTAACTACATTTTCCGCTTTGATATCTAGAAAAGATTTATTGTTAAGTGCTGCAGACACCAGAACCATGAAAGGGCTATTTGGCCTAAGCCAAGGTCCTACATTTCAGTCTTTGGGCAAGACTCCTTTTTAAGGCAAAGGCACGACCCTGACTTTTCCTAAATAAACAGGATGCAATGAGAGGCTGAGTTATCAAAATGCATCCCCCCAGGAGGAATGGCAGAAGCAGGCTCAAATCAGTGGTCATTCATTATATCTCTTCAGCTTTTAGATTCTATAAAATGGTTTTAAAAAACAAACAAACAAACCACTTCATTTAGTAAGAAAATCTTAGCCCTTCACACTTGAGAAAGGATTTGGGGTTGGTTTCTTTCTTATTTTTGCACAGGTATTTCTTCACACATCAAGGCCATACCACAGTTGCTTAAATCACAACCAGAAAAAAAAATCCTACTTAACAGCTGCATCTACTGGCAAGGACAAAAGCAGCACTGTAGCTGCATTTTGTAAACAATATAAGGAGCAAACTGGGGAGTGTGCTACAGCTGAGGGGCACAACATAGCAGCTGTATTACAGAGGAATCAACTCATCTTGCACAAAGCCTCATTTGTGCTAGAAGGGCTTACCTAAGGACTGAGGATATTTAGGTCTTGGGATTGGCTGAGGCCTGTTTACTGTCGGCCTTTGAATTTCAATATCTACTGACAGGACTAGTTAAAAGACCACACTCAAAAACAAACAAAAAAGCATTCACTTGTCCTACCCTCAATGGGCTTTAAAGGTTACTGCCCACCCTCCCATTTTCTTTTCATTTCAGTACTTACACTTTCCTCATCTGTCAATTTAGAAGAATGCTACAGTTTTCATAGTATAAAAGGCCTCGATCATACTTGGACGTTAACCACAAAGATGTCCATATCTTCCCTCTTTTCTTTCTTTAATCTTTTTCGTAAGCGCCATTTTGGCATGCTGTAACTTATTGGAGATAGCTCAGTTGCAACAGCACTTTCCTACAGATTTCTCCTCTAAGTGTGGAAAGCAGATCTAGAAAAGAGGAGGTGTGTCTGGAAAGAACCTAGAGAAGGTTCTACAGGTCTGTATCCCAGAGTATAATGAAAGATAAATGTAGAAGGAAACTAAAACAACTAAACAGATTAAAGGAGCAAAAGGGGAAGAAATAAGAAAAGGTTTAATAAAAACAAAGACCTAGTTCTATGGCAGAAAGCTGAAGAGGTAAAAGCACCTCTGAACCACGTGGAATGCACTAAGAAGGTGAAAGGTAGGGCCACAGAAAAGAGAGAAGGCAAGAAAATAGAGTATGAAAACATCAGAGGCAGGCTAAGACAGAATACTGAGATGTAGTGAAAAAGCATAATACAGAGTAGGGGCTGTTGGAGAAAAATAACGCTTCAAAAATTAGAGATGAAATTATGCTATGAAAGACAGAATGAAGGACACGAACAGAAAAGGTCACACATGTTCTTTAATTTCACAAAAGGTTTTGAGGGAGGTGGGAAAGGAGCTGATCATCTCAGGGGACTTTCTGGGTGACCCCTCTATGTTCCTTTTTAGCCACATTTCCTAGCCCAGCCTGGGGAATAAGTTGAGTTAAAGGTGCTCCTTACTTTTCTCCTAGAGGGTGACTAAACAGTCAGTAGACAGACCCACCCTCAAAAAGATGCTTATAGATGAGATTAACGCAGTAGACTAGAGAGGGCTTGGCAGGATTGTCTTAGCCTTTGCCTAGGGAGAAATCAGGTTTACTTTGGATTCAATCTCAGAGTTGGGGACAAACATGCCCTTTCAGACAACCTTTCAAAGCAGGGCCACTCACTTGCCCTGGATCATCCCCCAGCCATATCATATTGTTTTCACCTTATTTTGGAAAATAGCTACTGGTTGGTGGCTGTCAACAGGGATTCATGAAGCATCCTGCTGTGAGCATGGTGCAGCTGAGGTCACAGGTAGAGCTAAAAGGGTGCCAAGGAAGGGAGGCAGCAGTATAATAAAAAAAATAAAATAAAATAAGGTAGCCTGAGTTACAACAGACAGATAGGAGACAAGGGAGAGGAGGGAAAAAGATATCAATAAAAGACAACAAATTAGAACAGAGGAAAAAAGCACAATAAGAGTGCATGTTCTGGTTGCGTTACCCCAGGAACAGACAGCACTTCATCACAATCATCATTGTCATGTAACACAATTACCTCTTTTAATCACAGTTCTAAAATAAGTACCAAGTTACTACTGATTTTTCTGCACAGGTGGAAATACAGTCTTAGCTGTAGCTAAGTAGCAAATATCAAAAGGGCCCGTGTTATGATTAAGTTCAATGAGTGCCTAGTTAAGATGAACTTAAGCAGTGAGGTCTTTCTCTTGCTTAGCTTCCGTTCACCTGAATATTACGGAAGAGGGACAGAGGGGACCAACAAGATTATATCCAGCTTGTTGTATCAACTTATGGAAGGAATTTCTGTTAATTGACACTAAGCTTTTGAAAGTGGACTTAGACTAATGGTCATTTAGGTAATGACCAAAATCAAAACCCAAAGATTTTTGAACCTTAGGAAGTACAGATTCCAAGATGAGGAATTAATCTGTGGCTTTGATTATATTAATTTGGGGGGAGGTGGAGGACCATTTAAGAGCAGCTTTTTTGTCTAAAAAAACACTGTTTATATCATTGTTTAGGTCCCCGACTTTATGCGAAAAAGTGCAGAACTCTGCTTTAAATTTGTGTTTCCAAGTAAACACTTATAAAGACAACATTGAAAAGAAACTAATGAAATTCCAAGGTGTTCTAAGGATGGCTGTTTTATTCTGATCAGTGGTAGATTGCACTATTGACCAAGTGTCAGACACAGAACGATACAATGATTGAATAAAAGTGTATACATAATCAGAACAGAGAACTTTGCCAGGACTAGCTTTGTTTCTTTTCTTGTAATACCAAGAGAAACCCTCTTACTTTCCCTTTTACCATCCCTACCTTCATTCTCTTGTGGAGTACAAACACATTTCCCTTCACCCCCTCCTCCTTCTTTCATTGCTGCCCTCAGATAAAATAATGCAAGGTGCCTTAGCTGTAGACACTGATGAAATATTTGCAGACCAGATATTAATCTGTTATCAGTTCTGTAGGTGTGAAATGTGATGAAGATGACAGAGAATCCTGCTTTGCAGGCCTTAAGTAATTTGAGCCAAAGATATTTAGATCTGTCTTTGGACACTGCAAATCAGTTATTATGGGAGGGGGAAAGCCCTTAGGGAGCCTGCCTTGAAACATATTTCAAATGCCAGGGGACTTGCATGAAAATTGGGTAATGAATGAAATTCTGACTGCAGAAAAGTCACTTAGGAATGTGAGTGCTGTTGCATGCCACTGCTCTCTATGTAAACCCTAAATGCTTAATGATGTAAACTTTTGTACTGCAGATTTTGTAATGCATTCTCTCCCTCAAATGCCTTTTTTCCTCTTGGATAGGGAAGGCATTGGGTGGAATACTAGTTTTGCCTGCTAGAAGATAAATAATTCAGCAGCTGCCATGATAGTTTAATAGTACACAAGACCAGGTGAAAAAAACTGAACTTTCTCAGTGGGATGAGATCCACCCTACCAGAAAAGCAAGGGTATGTCTATTTCTAAGCTATTGCCAAAGTCTTAAGTAATGTATATTACATTCCCACGCAGAAAAGATATCTCTATCAATGTGCATAGGATTTCACATACAGTTCTTTGTTAGGATTCTGCCTCAGTAGATGGAATTAATTTCCTATCAGAGGCAGCAAGAGTGGTCTCTACATCTTTTTTCATGTTTTGAATTCTCATACTATGATGGACAATATAGTTGAACCCAGAGCTTCCAGATCCACCTGGGTCTTCTGCTTCTTTCTCTTCTGAGGCTTTTCATTACCTAGATATTGAGGATTTCTTTACCATTCCATTCATGACTGCTTAGGTTTATCCAGCTGTTATGTTTTCCACCTCAGCACTGGCACTACAGAGCTTCTCGTCCAGGTAGAGTGTGGCAGTCTGTCAGCTCCATAAGATCTAACCACTACTTCAAATTTAGGCAGCCTAGAGGACAAAAAATGTTCCTGCTTTGCTCCCTTATTCTACAGTTTCTTAGAGGTATGAAGTTATAACAGTGTGGGAGGGGGGGAAAAAAGAGAAAGACCAGAAATTTCAAGTACATAGAAGAAATATGAAGACAAAAATAGTAACAGGAAAAGGGGAAACTTCTCCATATGTGAAAGAGGCACAGTACACAGATGGGGCAGGTACAACATTGCAACTCTTACTGGTCACTGTTAGTATTAAACAATAATTTAGTTTAGAAAAAAGCTATAACAGCTGTAGGCTTGATTAAGAACTCCTCAGTGTTTCTTGCCACATTTTGCTATATAAAAGAAAAGTTTTGTGGAGAAAAAATTGTCCTCATTCTTCAAGCAATGCTAGCTTTCATATTCAAACACAATATGGAGAATTCTCTTCCAAATAAAACAAAGTTCTCTTCAGACCTATATCACTCAATCAAAAAAAGTTTTAGTTTGATGAATACATATTATAATCTTTGTTTTACAGACTAAAAAACAGAGTACAAAATTTAAACCATCTGCTTCAAACAATGGCAGGAACGTTAGCCAGAGAACAGTACCTGTTGCCTAAATCTGTTTCTAAATTGGTAGTCTATAGCAACTTAAAAATGAAAGCTGTTGGCCTATAAGTATTTTTTTTAATCCCTCAACTGAAGTAAAAGCTCTGTGATTGCCTCAGTGAAACATTAACCCTGCAAATGGTAGAAATATCTGTGACAAAAATCAATATTTTATTTCTAAAACTTAAGGAACAAATACAACTAATGACTAAGCAGTCTGAGACTTTTAGACAGGATGTTCCACCAAGAGAATATCACTGACTACATTCTCTTTCTCATTACTACTGAAGACACAGGAATGGAAATGGCAGATTTGTTTATGCCATCACTGAAAGATGAATCTAGGTGAATCATGAAAAATTAGATGAGCATTTATCTGAACTTTGAAAAAAAATCATATTCTACGCATTATCACTCACTTTGTTCACTTTGTGTATACATAAGTGAATTCCCATGGCAAGAAAGATCACTGCAAAACAAGTTTTAAATAGAAATTGAGGTAGTTGAGGAAAGTAAGTATCCAGAGCACTAAGTCCCAGTATTTATAGTCGACAACTATAACCTAACATTAACACAACTACAATCAGCAAATGCGAGTTTTTCTCCGTTATTTGTTCTGATTACTTGACAAGTATTCATTTTCATGTCAATGTATCATATCAGCACAGAATGGCCCCATATTCTAGTTTAACTCTGTTTAGTTTGGCTTTTGTTATGGCATAGACAAACTCGGAGAAAGTTACCCAATGCTTTCCCTAGGTACACTTGCTAAGTATGTCTAAATACAACATATTTACTCACCCTCCCAAGGAGCCAAATACAGTAGTAACTTCAGAGAGAAAAACAGTGGATGGAGACCCTCTGCAAATCTGACAGAGATTGCAATGCTTCTACTGTTGTTTCTTCCTAATTCGAAGGAGTAGAGGGGCTTTTGCTTTAAATGGTAATTCCAGTATATCTACATCCATCTGAAATTAATTTTACCATGCATTTGATTTTGGTTATGGTCATGGATTTGCCCAGGAATATCCACATAAACAAGTTTTCTTTGCACATGTGCTTAGAAATATTTACCAGAACATAGGAGAACAGCATATATAAATCCAGTCTCTATTTTGTTATTCTAATTTAATAATTTATATTTAGCTGTCATAATCATCTACTTCTACTGTGGTCCCTTAGAAGATACTTCTGCAACTTATCTGAGGCTATGACTGGTTCTACTGATTTTCTTCCAAGACAAGGAAATGCAGTAAATAGACATTTAAATGTGTGTATGTGTATTTATATATATATGTATACACCTGCAAATTATTCCAGAACACAGAAAGGGGCATTGGGAAATACACGACTGATCCAGCAAAAGGTGGATGACAACAACCAGGTATTTTTATTCTAGCAATTTTCAGAAGCATTTCATCAAAAGTATATTTAAAAAAGCGAGGAAAGGATACATCTGAGCCTGTGAGCCTTTAATTAGGTGCATAGGAGAAGAGGTTGAATATAAATTTAATTTTTAACGTGGCCCTCTACAAAGAGGTAACCAATCTCTTCATATGGATATTCAAGGGCAAGCATCTAACTCCTACTGGTGTCAAGAACAGGTAGAAACCTCAGTACCTCTAGGAGGCACATTTTCCTGATAGAAATGAGAACCTCAGGCCCAAGGGAGATGTTCCATGTGCTACTGGCTGTGTTAAAGGACTGACCCCAAGAACCTGTCCCCACTATTGCCACTTTGCCATATAACCCCAAGCAAGTTATTTAAATTTTACATGCCTCAATTTCCCCCTTTGCAAAATAGTTGCAATATTTCCTACGTTACAGCAGTAACGTGAGGCTGCAACCACTGGCTTTGAGATCCTTGGTTAGATGCTGACTTTGCATATAAGTGTATATTTACAAATGAAGATGTATTCTATTGTTATGAATATTGTGTATTACAGGCTGCTTGCATTATCAATTTAATGTACACCAAGATTCAATCAAAGCTGTTTAAGACCTTGAAAAAGACGCTATTCTGTGTACATTCTGATAGGCTAAGTGTTGATTCAGCCTACACACACGCACAAATAATATCTTGAATCATTAGGGTCTAGCTTTTTTAAAAAGCAGTTTTCAAACTTTCAAAAATCCTTTCTATATATGATCTGTGAGTTGCCTTCTACATTCAAAGCTGATAAAATGCAGGAATGTTCACATTCATGAGACAATAGCTTTGACTGAATGCTGTAAAATGAAATAGTCTCTTTCAGTTTTTCCTTTCAAAAGGAAAATTGCATAAATAATACATTTGGGCCTTGCAATACAAAACAAGCACAATAGCTACTTTACAGCTTTCATCAAAATGAAGGCCATCTTTTTCATTTATATTATGAAACTAGTAATACAATATCATCATCTCCGATTGGCTGAAATCATCTAGACTGATCTCTCCTTTCCAGATAATGCTGCTTGGTCCCTATGTCAATGGAATGTGTAATGGCAGGGCACAAGACAAGTTTTTTGTCAGTGGTTAGCAATGAAGCTTAAAAAAGTCATAATGAAGATTTATTGAAGAATAAGCAATGCTTCCCCATGAAAAAGTAAGACAAGTATCTGAAATGTTTTGCTGCTCCTTGTCCATGTTTTGCTTGTATTTCTGCTCCTTTGCATTCCTAATACATCCTGGTCCAAAAAGGAGAAAATATGCAATGAGAGAAAGAGTGACTTAATCTCAGAAGGACCTTATGACAAAAAGTATATCCTTAATTTGCTGTTTAGCATTACGTAGGTTTCATGGCATCAGACAAAAACTCAAAAAATATTTAGAAGATGTTGAAGAAAGGCAGGTAGCAGCGTTGCTGCTACATGCCATTCCCACTGTCATCTTGAGGGCTGTTTCTCATGCTCCCTGCTCTCAGATGAAGCTCTGTCTTTGACAGTGATCTTTATATTCTCCTCCCACTGTTTCTTGCCTTTCATCTAGTTTCCCTCACTTTGGGGCTACAACTGAAACCATGCCAAATATGGAGTATGACTAATCACAAACCTATTCATAGGCTTCCTTAGGGAATTCTCAAGCCCTCATGGCTACAAATATTTTGCCTTTCCCTAGCTGTTTCTCATATCATGAGAGAATATCACATCATGTCTGAGTAAAGAATAGTATTTTCTTTCATATGATCAATGTTCCACCCTTCGTTTTCTCCCTCAATTGCAGTCACATTCTTTACTTCTCAGATGTATTCACAAGTGGCACATTCTGAGCTGATTTTTTCCCTTATGGTGACCTTTCAGAACAGCGTATATGCTCAGTGTAGAAACCAAAGTTAAACCACACAAAGCTTTTTAGATGACAGCAGTGACACTTATTAGAGCCACCTCTCTGACTTCAAAATACATGTATACAACAAGGACACTTCTGCTGACACAGCTGTGGATAATTTCTAACAAATTCAGTTCCATTCAGATTTTGTCCACAGTGAAGTCCACTGGAAACAGAATTCAACTAATTGCCAAATGTGTTGGCTTTACCATGCATCAAATATAAAGATCTTTTCATCACCTTTTGCAGATAGCTGTTTACTAAAGCTACACATCTAAATGGCATGGTAGTACAAAAATCAGCTCAGAGCTGACAATGTTTTGACCATGTTACGGACAGATTACTCGGTCTAACTTGGTGCGCACATCCCACTAGGTCTTCACTAGTCAAAGTTGCCTTTAGGAGTCCCTAATTTGAGTCCTAGGTTTTCGACCACACCTCATCCAGACCCTGGAAGGATTCACTGTACTGAGACGACAGGACCATCAGTCTATTCAGAAATCACCTTAATATACTAAGTTAAAAACATGGCTGGGATTTGATTTGTCTGTGGGCTTCTGAGCATGTCTTGCCATTCCTGATCCATGGCATTATGCCACTAGATATTCTTATTGCTTAACTAAACCCTTTCGTGTTTGAGATGGAAGACTGCTATGAAATTTCCATGGTTAGTGTGAACCCTACCGAGTGCTCCGTTTCTTCTGCACTTAATCAGTCTCTCATTGATTTACAATTCTATTTTCTGCAAGGACAGACTTCCCTTGTTCTGTTTATTGAATTCAACAGTATGTGTTCATAAACCCTTTCCTTTCTCACTTTAAGATGAGAGAAAATGCAAGTACATATGATGCTTTTCACTTTCAAGCTGGGGGCTTTCGTTTTTATTATAAAATGTGGTTGGATCACAAATGCATATGTTAATGTTATAAATTGTATTTTCCCCCACCAAATGGGCCAAACCAAACTTTGCATGCAGGCACTGAATTGGAGTATTTTAAAACCAGATCTGGAAATTGAACATTGACACATATTTTCCCTGCAAAGCTGCAGCTATTAGATTCTATTTGAATGCCAAGGTCAACCATTAAAATTATTCCCTCCTCCACATCATTATAATATTGTACTACAAATGTCATCAGGATTGTGACATGGATTGTAAGACTATAACATTAATTTTCAGCTGGTCTGCAATTATACTTCTTTCACTGTGGAAGCGTTAGCTCTGACTTGATAAAGAATCATGCTGTGTCAGTACCTGGGTAGGATACTTGCACAGGAAAAATCCCAGGTACTGCAAATTCACGGGGAGAACCTTGTCTCATGAAATAGCATCTGGTCCCAATCCAGTACTGACAAGCACATGCCAGGATCTAAAATGAAAGCATCCATGATCAAGCAGTCCGTAACCCATTTCACAAGAGGTACTTTGTTTTACTTCAGTTTTCTGGCTCTACAGCTCTCTCCTACGGCTATCTCACTGGACACAGCACTGACCACTCCTCTCATATCAATCCTTTTTCTGCTGCTTACCTTGCAGCCATTTCTTGCTTCTTTCCA
This sequence comes from Struthio camelus, assembly GCF_040807025.1. Lineage (NCBI taxonomy): Eukaryota > Metazoa > Chordata > Aves > Struthioniformes > Struthionidae > Struthio > Struthio camelus. The sequence continues at coordinate 72,345,186 of NC_090942.1, read as the reverse complement.
CATGTGCCTTTGAGCCATAGGTTGTACTGCTTTTCTGCCAAATTTGTTATCAGAAGTAGTCACTGGGAATATTCAGGTTAGCTAGGTTAGCTTGTCTTCATCCCAGTTCAGAATGCAATACATAAAGAAAAAAAGTAATAAAAAGGTGCAAACCTTTTCCACTAAAAGCTGAAAGTGCTTCCTACCAAGTTAGACATGTGACTGCAACCAGACCCGTTGTATGGCACAGTGCAGATGCTGCATTTCTTGCTTCTTGTAGCTCCAGCTTTTTCTTTGGACTCTGCCATTCTGAAGTCCTGCCCCGGCACAGCTGTGCCAGCAGAGACTGCAGTGCGAACACAGACTCTAGCCACTTTTACTCTTCCAAAAGCTCTTTCATGGTCCATTCTTACCACGGCCCCTACAGTAAACTGCCAGCAAATAGAGTTGACTGGGAGTAGTCAATACTCTTGGGGGAGACAGAAGAGGTTTGAGAGGTTTGTTTTTCTTCTCCTAACCCTACGCTCATAATATAGTAACATGTACTGAATATGTATCTGTCGAAGCCAAGACAAGAAGAGTCCTTGATTCAAGGAGTAACCTTGAGAAGAAGTTCAGCGTGGAGGGTGGGTACTTCACGCCCAGTGAAAAAAGTGTTTTTGCAATCTACTGCACAAGCAGCTAGGTGAAGACCACTTCTTTCTCTAGAAGGAAAGGGGGGGGGGGGACAAAACACTAAAACAGAAGAAAACAATTCATAGCAAGCTACCAGTCCCAGGTTTCTCCCTGCTTCTGCTAACTCAATGAGAAGGGAAACTGCAAAGTGATATCAAAACATACTTTCTACTTTTGCACTCCGAGAGCAATTTGGTGTAAGGATTATGTCTTACTACCTCCTGTTACCACGAAACAAACAGCAATTAAACTCTCCTCTAAATATACCAGATGTGATTGTGTAACAATTATGAGATGCCAAGACAAATATCTACTGCACACTTTCTTCCCATGCCTCAGCATCATCTTTTCCTAAGGCAAAAGCCAGAGTGTATGTGGCAAAGGGAGGGGGTCCTGGTGAGTAGGTATTAATAGCACAGTCAGCTTACAAAGAGGACAAATTGTGCCTCAGCAGAACAAAGCTGAAAGCACATAGAAAAGAATGTACATATTGAAAAGTACAATAAATTGTATTATGAACCCTACAGCTTTTAAACAAACCTGTAATGTAATAAATCTTTTGGAACTCCTTATATCATAGGCTTTACCCTTTGATGTTATGTAATATATTCAAACCTAGTATCCTAACAGTACATTTATACTGCAATACTTCAGCGTGCAAGTTCCTAACAAATGAGGCCCATGCACAAGCCGGGTTCCAAGACAAGAAACTGAGCCAGATCTATGTTCACTTTACACAGGATCACCTCAGGAAAGAGCCATAAGACACTAACAGGGCAAGGAGAAAGTAACCCTAACCCTAGGGTTCAGAAAAAGGGAAGGAAGGAGTTGTCAGCAGCCCACAGAGAGCAGCAGCGCATCCACAATATGCCAGCGTAGCTCTTAGACAGCCAAGAGGTGATGCAGCAGCAGATGTTCAAGGAGGAATCAAAAGGTGAGAAAGATGCAAAGGGAGTGAGATTTGACATGAAAAGGTGGGAAACCACTGACCTGGCACTGAAGCATCTTAAAGAAGTTATTTCTGGCTCCTTAGTGGGTCTCTGATTTGCAGCTTCATCTTTTTAACTCTAAATATTCTTATTTAACAGACAGAATGGACAAGTCCACATCTAACAGGACTGAAGCCTCCTGTCCTTAGATACTACTGAAAAAAGTATTCAAAAGTACAAAGTCTGCTGCTTCTATTCTAGGTATTGAGTATGGAGGGCATTATCCTTTCCCCTTAAGCCCAGTTCATTCACTCAGCCTAGCACCGCTCTCTCCAATGGGTAAAGAGGTTTAAATAGTTTATATAGCCTCATGAAGATGATTGTTTCCCTCTGTTCTCCATCTTAATCCACAAAACAGACCCTGATAGGCAACACTGTCATTATGGAAAACTTCCCATCTAAGTATAGCTCTATCCACTTTTACTGCGAGCGGTGCAGGTACTGATGCACTCACAGCAGTGGGTGTATCTGAGTCCTGAGCAGACAGGTGACACCTTAAGTCCTTCTAAACACATTGGCATCTGCCAGCTAACAAAAAATTGGTTGTAATCTTTCCTGCTCTGCTCTCCTCATGTTTTAATTCACACCGCTCTTCAGAGATGACCCAATGTAATCCTCTCAAGAGACTTCTCCAGTGCAGGCTTCATACACTGCTTCACAAATAGCTACTGGCTGCATCCAGCAAGGGCCCATACTTATTTCTCAATGTTTTGTGGGCCTTCCAACTAAGCTATTCAGCCTCATAGCTTCTACATAGGCTGAGATGCACAGAATATTCTGACTGGATTTTCTACATCCTCTTCTCTGTTCTCCCTTCCTATAAGGTATGTGGTTTTTGAATGTAAATCCATTTTTGGTTTATGTATTTTCAATCACACATTTTTAATACCGGAAACAAATTATATTAGAATTGCAGATGCTGGGCAGAGAGACTAATAAGTTAAGCAGTATCAACTACAACCAGTTATCATTATTACTAACACTTAGGTTCCTATCACGATTTTGGGTGCATAGGCAACCTCTAGAGCCAATATCCCGGAACTGATTCAGAGCAGGAGTGCAAAACTGGCATTTGCTTTTTGGAGGATACTCTGCCTACTCTTCAGCTACAGGGAGCATCCAGGAAGAACAGTAATTCAGAATACCAAAAGCATCCACCAGTAATGAATTAGTTGCTAAGTGTGATATCAAACCTCACCCACACTGTTCCACAAACTCACAGTAACTCATGGACTTCCCATACAGGCTTTACCAGGTTGTCGTAACCTTAACTTCATCCCTATTTTCTTCTAACTGCATAGGTCAGACAGAGACAAGACACTGGTAAAGATGCAGGTAAGCAGTTGCCATTGTGAACTGTCTGAAACTGAATTGAGGTAAATTTCTTAGAGACGGTGTGCGCGTGGCTAGTGCACAAGCATTTGCTTGAAGCACTTCTGGCCCTTGTTCTCAGTCTTCCAGAGCCTTTCGAGATGCCCACCCCTGTCTCAAAGGCAATGAGCTCTCTTTTTTGAGCAAAAGGCCACACTGAGCATGTGTCATCATAACACGTGCCACACAAGTTTGCGGTAAAAGTGGGAGATGCCCATATAAATCATATTTTAAAAGAACGATAGGAGGCATTTACCAGAAAGGGGGATGATAATCTTTTTCTGCTCCAATTATCTAATTTTAAAATAGGAAGGAACATCGATTTGCTCCAAACTCATTAGGAACATAAAACAACATTCTGTTTAGTCTCCTGCTTCTGTTATGGGTTATTGAAAACCAACATTTTCAGGTGATACTCTAACCATTTGGCTTCATTGCTTTTAGGTAACACACACCTCACTTGCTGTGTAGAGCTTAATACTGGAGCCATCTCCAGTCACAGCTCACAGAAAAAATTGAAGGGCAACTTGTACATCAAGAGTCACATATGAAAAAAATTAAGCAAGAAATTAAATCATTAAAACTCATCAGCATTTTGCCCAAAACATTTCATCATAATACTTTATCTTGCAGCTCTAGACTGCAAAACATATCGCACAGGATGATAAATTACATTTTTTTTTTTTTTTTTTTTTTTTACAGATGGGAAACTGAGGCATGGGATAGCAAATAGACTTTCTCAATGAATTGATAATATAAAATATTGTCTGACTCTCAGCCTAGCAGTCTATTCAATAAACTATCCTGTCTTTAATTCATATCTGGAAAGGGTAAAAGAAATAAATGGGCTGTTATGTTAGCTTCTGCAAATCCATTTTTCCTTAGCATGAAGGCAAAAACAAGAGAGTCAAAGTTTAAAATAGTTAAAAATACTAAAGCACACAACAAGACTTTCTACTTGCATTTACAGCTGGCAGGAGACTCTGGCATCCTATTTTTATTTTATATTTTTTATAGCTAAAGATTTCATTGTAGTACCTGGAAATCATGGTAGTTTGCAGACAAGCTTGCAGCTTCAAATACTCATTTCCAAGCCAACTGTATTTGAAAACAATGTTTGGCACTGAAAATAAGCAGAGATATAACAAAAATATTAAAATCGCTATGGGAATGACAGGAAAAAATGGAGTGAGACAGATTTCTCCAGACTGATCCTTTATGATTCTTTTCTAGTTATTGAGTATATAAATTTCAATCCCCCAGTACAGCTGAGGGGGGGGAGAAAAATGCATGATTATCATATCACTCAAAGCTGTACAACTTTAAAACCATCTCCAATATAAATTACTCTCTATAAAATGACTTTTAATATTCTTTTCCTTAACATAAGTATTAAATTTTGTATGATTAAAAATTTATTTACTCTCTTCCTTAATTTAGATTTTTATTTTCTATTATTGCCATTCCCATCTGATCTCAACAGAAAACTCTGCACGCTATGGCAAGAGTGTACCACTAAGTGTGACACATTGCCAGGCTTTGAAAGCTAAACCTTAAGGTTAAAAGTGACCACCTCAACCTGGTAGCTCAGAAAAAACGCACTATACCACTGTTTCACAAAGGGGGAAGGAGAAGGAGAAGACAAGGGAGGTAAAAAGACCTTTCCCTGGGCTAGATAACATATCAAGAAGCCATATGTCTACAGCAAGGTCCTGTTATCTAATTTACGTTGCAACCCATCAGAATTTTGTTATATTAATTCACCTATCTCAGATGATTTGCTACCTACTGGAGGAGCTGCTGGTACAACCCTATTCTTTAGTAACTCATCAGTCTGGAGGTGTCCCAGGGAGCGTAAAACAAAATAAAGCCAAATTCATCCAAAATTATGTTCAGTCTTAGCATCACCTCAGAATGCTCCTCTCTCCGAGATAATGTAGCTCAGACTGTGCCCATACTATTACAAAAAATCTTAAAAACTGACTTCTTATAAGATTTGGGGAACAAGTGTTGGCAGGAGCAGCCATAACTGCCAGTCAGCATAGCACTATCCTTTAAAAAACAAAAAATCAATGGTGGTTGCTCTTTGGGATTACTTTTTTTTTTTTGTCAGTACCTGTGTTTTTCCAGTAGTTTACCTCTGAGAAAATGCATTTCATCTGATTTGTGCGTATTTGCAGAAATATGCAAGTACGTGAGAAAGTGGGAGACTGAGTTGTTTCAGTACCATCCACCTATACTAAAAGCTGTAAATTTTTGTAATCGGAAAAACATAGGGAAACTGCAAGCACCATGACTTGGGCCCAACACAGACATTTATATATTAAGCCATATAGCAAGGCCTGTTCTTTCAGCAGGCTGACACCAAAGCTGAATCTTAGAAAAAAACACTGGAAGCCACCTCCCCGATCTCATCAGGATGTCTTTGGCTCCACAACCCATTTCTGGCTTTTGCAAAGGTAACCGCCCCAAAGGTCACTTATAACAGATACGACTGGAACAGCGTGGTAAAACAAATGTTGTGCCAACAGCCCATTTCACAGCAAACAGCTGATGGGACCTGTGAGGTTTTCTGGGCAAAGCCCCATCATTGGGGCCAGCCAACCTGCCTGGCCCCTCCGCACCTTCAGCTGTTTGGCACCACAGATCTAGGGCAAAACAGGCCCTAAGTCCCCACAGCCTGCAGATCTGAGGCAGCCCACCGCCCAGTAGACTCAAAGAAAATCATGTAAGTAACTATTTTACGGTATGCATCAGTTCCCCAAAAATGAAGAAATAACAGTCTTTGAACTCCTCCTGAACTTAAATGCGTTCCTCAAAGTTTTTAAGCACATTTTTCAAAGAAGTGTAAGGGAAAATTAAAATGAAGTACTTGTTTTACTCTTTGAAAGAATAACTTTTAATGTATTTCATGCAGACATCTAATTTTGTGAGCTTCCTGCCCTCCATGCCCTACATACATGCACATAGGCACACTATAACACCTCAAGATCGCCATTGCATTGTTTAGATTTCATAAAAATATTATAACATACTAAATGTAAAAATGTTAGAAAGGCCATATCCATCTAGCCCAATATCCCATTTCCAGTAACAGCCTATCAAGTACAGGTTATGTGATATCTCCTAGATATCATGTCCCAGCTTCCATGTTTCTGCAGTTCAAGGAGTTGAACCAGTATTGACATCTCCACATTTCATAGACTGCGTGGATTTTCTGCGAATCTAGTTGATTTTTGATTGCATATAGCTCCTTCTGTCTACAGTGTGCTGCAGTAGTTTTGTCAGCCTTTTTCAGCTGGCAGTTTTGGCTGACAAAACATTACCAGGCTGCCTATTCCAAGATCCACGGGCCTGCTCTGGGTGGATCAGTATAGGTCCATCACTGACCTTCCACTCCTTTTCAAATCTTACCATGGTGGAATTAGAAATGTTCAAAAGCAACAGACAAACGCTGAAAATCCTCTGCTAAACAGAGCAGCTTTTCCTGTACACCAGGAAAGGAGGCCACATTAAAATGAACAAAAAATGAGCCAGAACAGCAGCTCACTGAGTTCCAACAAAGACCACCAAGAAAAGACCAATTTGAAGTCAGTGTCAACATTTGCACCTTAATAAAAGCAGATTTTGGCTTATTGTCTCTATGTACACGTAATATCAGATTTGTCATGGAGTCTTTATTGAAGATATACTTTAAGCCCTCTAAACTGCATGAGAAAACCAAGGATTATTTTTTAAGAGCTGTGCTTTTTTCCCTTTCACTGATCACTGTTAGAGCAATCAAAGGCAGAATCATTCTTTCCAATTTTATCATTTGCATATATTTTAAACAAACCTTATATTCTAGTTGAAAACTTTTTGATATTACATTTTCGTGCACCTTTTTAAGGGTGTCATAGGAAAATAGTTTAGCAAACACACACTATACACAATACCTTGCTATATCAAGAAAGCCCTTGAAGACATAAGACAATGAAGTTTCCCTCCAATCCTTGAAACACAGTTAAAATATAAATTAAAAACAATTGTAATAATTTTAGTGTTTAATAGTTCAAGCCTTTCTACATATGCAATCTAACAGAATACAATTTCCTTTCAAGGTAGTTAGTTTTCCAGACTGCTAAAGTGCACAGACCTTGTTAAGGCAAATATGCACAATATTGGTATCACATGGCTAGACAGCAATCTTTCATCTTTCAGAAGTGCTCACATTATTCAGGCTCTACCATATGCTCCTTATAGTCAAAAAGTAATACATGATGTCATCTAACCAACTTTCAGCATAAGTAGTTTCAATATTACTTTTGTGCAGTGGCCACACCATATCTTGTGTTTAATGCTTCAGGTATGTCGCTGGCTAGAAATTGCACTAGTCTATAGCACAATTTTGTAGCATGGTGATAACATGACAACTTTCCCCACTAGCTAGTGAAATACTTCTAGGTTCATACTGGCAATGATTACACTAGCTTCAGCTGTAACTATCAATCACAGATGTAACACCAGAGTGTATACCACTAATACAAATGCAAATGAGACTCAGGAGACCTGTCTCCTACTTTTATCCCTGCTACTGAGCTATGCATGTGAACTCAGGCAAATCACTCCATCTTTAAGCTTCTCACCTCTTGTAAAAGCTTGGTTACATGGAATGTCTTAAATAGTGGTCAAATATTGTAAATGGCACTACAATAATACAAGAAATATTCCAGTGACAGAGTTTTCCCTAGTTTGAGACTGGGAGGAGGGGACAGAATTCAGGCCTAAGCCAAAGGATATAATAAGGAGGATCTAGGAAATGAATACTACCAGCATGTGAAATACTGTATCACTGTGCTACCCTAAAATATCCCCAGAGAGGGCCAAGAGTAAGCTAAGATCTGAAGAAAGCAGCCCGGACAGAAGTTGACTACTGAATGGGTTATGTAAATGGATAGGATTAAGACAGAAAGAAAATTTGCTAAAACTACTGTGAAATTTTTGTACAAGCCCTTCCACAAACTCACACAAAAAGGTGGATATGGTCAGCTCCCAAACGACAGAGTCAGGACCAGCAACTACAAGATAACACACTATACAAATGGTTCAAGGCCAATTACAGGATCTGTAACTCCTTGTGTTTGCAGAGCTGTTTTATTTTTCTTAACCTTATCATGTATTTACACTGAACTCATGTATAATATGCCTTCTTTCCCGTATTCCAAGTCCTCTTTGGTCTCCCAGCTTGTTCGTCGTGATCCAATCATATTAACGTTACATTTGCAGTCAGACAGTGAATCTAAATCATTTTGTCAAGAGACAAAATAAAGGAAAGAGCATGAAGCCCAGTTCAAATTATTTTTCTAAAAGTAGATGTAGAAAGCCCCTGCTCCTTATGCACACGGTAACCAATTTGACCAGTACCGTTGCAGAAGGACTTCTATCCTGGTCTGCAAGCTCTCTTCCACAGCTGAGAGCTCTTCAGGTTGATGCCCAGTGAAGGTCAAACATCTCTTAATATTTCCTCTCTCAGATTAAACACAAATATGCTGATACAGCCTGCACATATAGACATGTTTCCACAGTGCGGCCTTGCCAGTAGGGCCTAGGCAAGGATATTCCCCTGCACTCCAGCCTGTTCCCCTCACCACGTCAGAGAGGAGGACACAGCCAAGTCAGAGATGCAGGCACGGGCTGCACTTGCCTGGCATCTTGCCTGGGGACCGGGGAGGGGCAGGAGTAATCCCACAGTGCTGTTTTCAGTCAAGGAGTCTATCTGAAGCTCCCAGAGAAGAACAAGACATTGCGGAGGAACATGCAAAGTGGAGACATTTGCTTATACTCAGATTTAAAAAAACATAACAAGAAAATTGTTGACTTGAGGTGTTTTCAAAAAGGACAGTATGATATTAAACATTGCATTCTCTTACTACTGCTGGATATGATAACAGATAGGAAATGAATTTTTAAAGTTCCATCTATCTACCTATAGCAACTATCTCAGCATTTATACCTTGGTCATCACTGGCTTACCTGAGGAGCCATCAGAGCAGTTGTGAACTTAGGAGTTAAAGAGAAAACCTCTTCATCTCAAAGGTCATGTGGATGCTGTAAAAATAGAGATATACAGTTCTTTAAAATCTCTAGGTTAAGAAAGTACACCTATTAAAACAATAGGTGTTGAGATTCACTTTTTTCTGCAGCATAAACTGGCTCCAGTCTTCTTGTAGGGAAATAGCTGAGAGTACTGGCCCCCTTTGTTCTACGAAAGCAGTAAAAGCTAAAGATGTGCAACGTAAGATTCAGTATGCACTTTCAAATTTGACAACTACACTTTGTTTCAGTGCCGTTTCAGCTTAAGATGCCTAAATAGCCAAGCACAGCTTGCCAGGGAAAGCCAATCTTTATACACCAGTGGGACACCCAAGAAAAGAAAAGCAGGTGGCAGCAGGTTCCCACACTGACAGGCCACCCCAGGCTCCCCTTAGCCTCACCTTGGTATGGTCCTACCAATAGATTATCATACATGACATAGGTCACCCTTGCAAAAGTCCTTCTTGGAAAAGCAGGCAAAAGTTCACTATTTCTATAAATAAATTTAAAAGAGTGGGAAAGATGCTCACTTTTTCCCTTATTTCATGAAGCTGGTCAAGTGTGGAAGGGAAAAAGCAAGGGAAAGGCAAGGGAAGATTTTTTTAATGCAAATATTACCCTCATCTTTTACAATCTTTAGCAAACAGGCTTGACACTCAATAACCCAATTAGGTAAAAGGGAATTTTTACTCAATTTATGGCTGTATAATCAGGCATAGGGAAGAAAAAAGTGACAATTCAAATGGGGAAGATATCAAGCAGATTCTGTTCCTTCTGTTAAAAGGTTCACAGCTGCCTAATAGAGACATTCTGAAAAAGCTTAATTTAATCTGCCCCAATTATTAAAAAATATCTGTATAAAAACTTACTTGAAACTAATACTTTATGAACAGAAATGAGCCCAATTTTCAGAAGTGCTGAGCCCCCATACTCCCACTGATTTCATTTGGAACTATGGATGCTCTGCTTTTCTGGAAAAAAAAAAAAAAAACCAAGCCTTAGAAGTTCATGATACATGAAAATAAAACATCCACAAAAAAGGGAGAGGCTCTTGTGTTATGACATTAAATTCTAGGTCTAAAGTTGTGCTGGGAATAGTTATTTACACTGCTGGTAAATTTCATATTGGAAATCCTAGTCCACTGAGAATACTCTCCCTCAGTGCCTCCTCCCCAAAAATCCCTAAAATAATGTAAACTTAAAATTCTCATGCTTTTATCTGTGTATGAGTTTTCCCTAATTGTATTCATAAATGCCTACATGTTTGTAGGTACATAGGTGTACACAGAAATCTACAGCTATCTAGCATATGTGAAATGGCACTTTATATGCAGACATAAACCTTACACTGGCAAGACAGTCACTTTTACCCAAACCCTGTTCCTGTTGGTACCAAAAGTAAAATCTCAGGCTACTTTTGTGGATACCTAACTAAGGATTTAGGTTTCTTATTTCTCATACTCAAAGTCTGCTTCCTGCATCAGGTAGCTGAGTCACAGACCCAATTAATTCTCAATGATCAAGGCGGCAATATCAGCTCCTAGCAATATCACAAGATAATAAATTCATTTTGCTATAGTTTAAATATACATGATAGATAACAGTGACATACCAAACTAGTAGGTTACGCAATAATACAGAGGTAGCTGGACACCTTTTTTAGAATCCCTCTAATGAATTAATTCAAAGTCACAGGGACTTACTTTTCAAAGCAACTTAACCACTTATGAAGTGTTTACTAGTTAAACTTGTCAAAATGCATGCCATTATAAACTTCAGCCTGCTTAAAGCCTGTTGCATCTTGCTGATGTTTAAACAGCTGACTGTTTCACTGCTACCTATTTTAATTAAACTGTACACTCTGAAAATAACATTGTGACAAAACATGCTAATTGCTAATGTTTGACTTACCTCCTGAGACTAGCCATATGTTAGGAACGACTATTTAACAATGACTTGATCGCACTGGGTACTTGACAGGGCATTATGAAAGGTAAAAGCTCAATGTTTACTACTACTGAGATGGCCCTCATTCTGGACCATTCAGTATGATTAAACCATGGATTAAGTTTTCAAAAGCAGTCCAACTCCATTCCCACTGAAATCAGTGACAACAGGTCAATACTTTATGCTTTCAAAAAATTTCACCTTAGTAATCACATAGGAATCACTTTCTAATCAGAAAATCCTCTGTTCTCTTGTGCAACTTGGATCTTGCTGGTACTTGCACACTCTTAACATGTCTCCAGCCTTTTAAAAAGCACTGGCTGGTGCACTAACAAATTTCCTTTATTAAGAGTTCTGAATTTTTAATTTGTATGGAGGAGCTTGTTAATAGATTCATTCACTTTTGAAGTTTAGCTACTTTACAACTTTATATTGTGCAGTCATTGTAATTATAGTATATGCAATGATTATATCTAAAGCTCCAAACACGGAACTCCCATTGGTGTAAAATAAATGCAAAGGCCTTTTTCATGAATTTGCTGAGGTCTGTAAAGTAATTGTAGCTGTTTAATCCAGTAAAACTCCAACTATACAGAGCACCCTGGCAATCAATTACCACTCCCGTGGGAATATACCTTGGAGCATCTTCAGCTTTTTACACTAGATACCTGCATTGCATGGTTATATCTCCAATACAACAAGAGACCATGCAAGAGGTCTCCTAGTGTCGTAAGAGACCTTCTTGTCAATGAAACATTGCTTTGATGAAACTGGACTGCTCATAATTCAGTGTGAGCCCATGGATGCTCTTTTTTTTTTTTTTTTTTACTGTGGGTTGAACTTTTTTAAAAAGTTACTTTTCTTATGTATCAGCACAATAGTTTGATCTTTAGCTGTATCCACTTTTGCTCCACCTTCTGGAAAGGGTATCCTCTACTGAATCTCCTGAATACTCTCAACGTGTTTCAGGAAGCTGAAGTTTCATGATCTATCCTTTCAATGGAATTACATCAAGAACAAGTAGACACATCGAAAAAAATAATTTGCAAAAGCAAGCCGTAAGACCTACTCCTCGCCACTGTTACTGCAACTATTCTTAGTTGGGGCTAAAGTAACATTCAAAATTATTACAGAAAAATGACAAAATAGGGAGAAGAACAGGTTCAGGGGTACAAAGATAGGAAAGCAGGAGAGAAAAGGACGAAAAGTCTGAAGAGTTGCATTACATTGAGTAAAATATTAAAATGAAAAGCCAGCAGTTGCTAGTATTCAACCTTAAAATATTTTATTTTACCAAAGAGAACTAGAAGATGTAACTCATGTACCATTTGATTCTGCACGTGTCACGCTAAGGGCAAAAGATGAGCAAGTAATGGAGAGATCTATTTGGAAACTTTTGTTTGAACTTCCTTAACACATCTTTGACAGCAAAGCTAGTCCTTATAAATTCTTCCTGCAAGGACTTTAACAAGTCATTTTAAGGATAAATGCACAGAGAAAAATTAGAATTTTTAACGATGAACATTTTCACTGAGAATTTAACTCTGAAGCCAACAATCATTCACCCAATAAAAATTCACTCCTATGCCATAACCAAATAGAAGCAACTTGGAGTAATACTCTCAGTGATCGGTTCACAGGTTATCCATGTGCTGAAACAGACATGTATAAAACATTTGAATAATGCAAAGTTATGAACACATTTGGAGTATGTACAAATAAGCAGAAGAAAAGGTTAAATTCAATAAATTACTTCACTGCAATAACCCTGGCTCTCATTAATATCCTTCTGGAAAGGACTTTTGGATGAATATCTTCAGCTTTTATTTCATCTTGCATATACAGTTTGATTTAGTTTTCAATAATCTCAGCTGGCCTCTTAAAATTTAAGAGCACGTTTTAATCGCATTTCTGCATTTGTCACTAGGTCTGAAATAAAGAAGTCTTTCTCTTTAACCCCCTCCTGTACCCATACTCAGTTAATTCAGGTTTTTTTTTCTCCATTTCAAAAAAAGAGGTGGGGAAGGAGGCAATTTCAGTTCTTCCTACTCTGTCTCACCTTTTTCAAACGCCATTTAAGTTTTCAGTCTCATTCACAGTCTGATGCCAGCCAAACTCAGGAAGAGCAGCTCAAGAGATCAGATCCTAAACTATGATCATTTGCAATGAATTTAAAGAACTGGCTATCATCAATGCAAAAATGTTTTCAAATAGTCTAAGCCTTTTCTTCCCCAAATTCAAACTTTTGTTGAAGTTTTTTTTATGAAGTTTTGATTCAGGTTTTGGAAACCCTGTGTCAGGATTTTTTTCCACCCGGTAACTAATGGATGACTTTTCAACCTAGAACTTTTTATTTTATTCTAGAGAAAGCAAGTTCTACCTCTGACTAATATCACCTTTAAACAAATATAAAAATCCTAAAGGTTCACAAATCCACCTCTATATTCCAGAATCCTCCTTTTTATCTGGATTAGAGTCGGTTTCTTTTCAAAGGCGTCTAGCCACCAATTCAGTCTCAACACCTCCTATTGCAGTCAATCATTGTGAACAGAGTCAGTCCTGTCAGTCTGGTCAAGAACTTGGTTGTTATCATCAACTTAGAGCTCTAGATCCTAACATTCAAACTCCTTCTAGGTCCTGAAATCACCCGTTTTTAAATATATATTCATGCAATTTATTTCAGTTATGGCAACTTCCTTTACTCTGACCTTGACAAACGTAACCATATTCTCCTTATAGATACACAAAACACTGCTGTAAGTGTGCTATGTAATTTTCTCTGTGTTCTCCGATTCTTTCTTCCCATTGCATCAGACATGAGACACTTGTTCCGTGAAAGCCTACGATTTCTCTTTCACTGTCAGTTCACAGTACCATTCTTTACAACTCACTTCTTACACTTCAGGGTTGTCAAATTATGTTTTTCTCATACGTTTTGAAAGAGTTCTCTGCAAACACCCAAAAAACCCTGCCAACTACCTCCTTTCTTTTAAACTCTTCCCAAGGGACCCAAAGACTCCAATATTTCAACGTTAAACTATCATATGCAGGGACATCACCTTTTCCCTTCATTTCCTCTTCATCTGCCTCCATTGCTGTGTCTGGTCTCAGAGCTGGGTTTGTACAGCACCCAGCAGTGTGGTGTTTTCCCATGGCTACAGCTCCCAAGTGCTAAAATCATACTAAAAAAAACTGTCAACAAATAAAATCTACATGACAGACAAGGCAAGGGAGTGAGTCATCTTAAGCTGCATCTTAAGATGCAGCAAGGCAGGCTGGGGAAAAAACCTTGTGCTGTCACTTACACAGACAACAGAAATTCCAGAAACAGTAACCAGTCAACCTCTATCTTATATCCCTCAAAGTCTTGCATACACTAGTCTTTTCCTAGTTATCCTCTGTGTTCTGTAAGTGGTTGGGACTTGAAATGATAATTCTTGCTCATCTTGTCAAGCCTTGCAGATATCTCATCACCACAGCATTACTTCAAGTAATGAAACACAGACATTAATTCAGCCTGTTACTACCTCCCCCAGTCAGTCCAGAGGCGGAAGGCAAAACTGCAAAAGTTCTGTAGCGTACGTAATTTACAAGATCTTCTTAAATTAAAAAAAATAAAAACCCTCTCTTAATAAGTAGTTCAGGATCTGATGTCTGAGAAATATTCAGGTCTGCTTCAAAACGTTGGCATTTTCAAGACAAAACCATTTAAAGGGCATAACCTAATGAATCATTAGCACCAAAGCCCATCTAAATTAAAACCATAATAAGATGCTTTTAGAAGCATCACTCCCTCTTTTCTTCACTCCACCCCTGTTATTTCACTTACAGGGAATATCTAGAGGTTCATTTACGTAAATGCACTCTTAAAAATGGCCAATTCTGACAGATTCGATGGAGTACCTTTCTCTTCTGCCAGGAGAAACAAACAAGTCCGGTGTTTTTAAGAAAAAAAAAAATATATCAGATCAGGTTCCTATTCTCAAGGAAGAGGAAAGGCACTTCTCATTAGCAGATCTGCCCTAATTTCAGATTAAGTTTTATATCACAGGCATGAATTCATATATTTACCTTCTTTCTACAGGTGTCTACATGATGCAATAATATATTTATGTGTTCATTAATATTTTCTGTGAGTTTTTATGAGAATGAAATAAGGTTAAATGGAACCTCCTCATGGCTGTATCCAGGTTCTATGACATCAAGGTCAAGAGACATTTAGAAAACAGCGTGGAAAAAACAAACACAAATATAAACAAACTTCTGCTAGCCCAAACTTAAATATTTGAACTCAGCACAACATGGCTCATCTCAGTTCTGGCCCAGCCTGCTTGTAAGGGCATGGCAAATGCAACAAATCCCAAATCTTATCATGGGAAAAAGACTTGCCCGCATTTCTAGAAACAAATTTTAACCCAAATGAACAGGAAAGGAAGAGGCAACTTTTCAGACACCAGAGCCTTTCCTGAAGAGTACGCCCAGCCCCTCTGTAGCAACTAACAAAATATGCTGGCTGCTCTCCAGCCTCACATACTACAGTTTAGCATGATAATACTGCAGGTGATTTTTTTTCAAAATACATTTGTGCTGTAAGTGATTATTTTTTGATACTCGTATCCCCTTCCCCTCCCATCCCTTTAAACTTGTTCCTAGAACAGCAATATTCCACCCTGAAGGACAGAACCTGAGAAAACCATTCTTAAGAATTTTGGTGGAAAAAGTCTTATCAGCTTACCTGAATAAATTTCCTTATGTGATTCTCTGCAAATTAGTCCTCTGATTTAACTGCCCTATGCCTACTTTTTTGCACACAAAATTTGAGAGACTTTTTACATTTGAGTTGCCGGTATCTGCAAAGGTGAAATAAAGCTAATCCAGGAACAGAATAAGTAGAATCAAAAAGAGGCCCTAAATGTTTGAGGTCACATATGAAATACAGATATAATTTTAAAATCTATTAAATTCCTATAATGGTTGAACTGACAAAGCAAGAGTCTGAATTTCTCACCCTGCGACCAGTGCTTAAGAATTCCAACATCTGGATTTGGGATTCAGCCTATATTGATATAGGGTGAGTAAATTACAAAAAAGCTTAATTTAAGAGTTGAGTTTCTTCCAGAAAGCCCACCCACACATATAAATAGAAAAATGGGCACCTAAGTCTGGATGGTATGTACACCCACTTCATCATACTGCTGTTAATCACTTCCAACAATTTCTCTATTCCAATCAGCATAAGAGTCTGCATACTAACTTCCATTCTGTTTTGATCTTTATATACATTAATGGCAACTGAAAGGTGAAAGAAGTGCAAGCTAAATATGAATACTAATTAAAGAAAAATAGTTTATATTTCTGTTGATTTAAATGATTTAAGTGGGATGAGCAGAAGCAGAGAAGCTGACTGCATGGAGGAAAGAGAAGAGACAATAAGACTTATTAGCAAAAGTAGTATCACGGATTCATTGGTACAGAACAGTCTTGCTCTGGTGATAGATAGATAACATCATACTTCTTCCATCCCTATGTCCCATTACTTTGTGCATTTTCCTCATCTAAAAAAGGTGTCAGAATTAACTGATCACTTTGCAATCATCTTAAAATATGCAGCCTCTAATTCAGCATTTCACAAAAGTGAAGTTTCTGGGGAACGCGGCGTTCCACAAACGGTGCCAAATCTCTTTGCGCAGAAGATAAGCCTAGTTGTCTGCCGAGGGACAGGTCTCTTGGAGCTACGAGGATGTCGTGCCAAAGAGTAGCCCTCAGAATTTGGAAGGACCGATCAGAACTGTTTCAGCCAAAACCACAAATCATCTTATTTTCTAGAAAAGGTAAGAGATTTTTATAAAACTGACCTGGCAAGCAAGATCATGAGCCTAAGGAGAGCCCAATTAAATTCAACAGATTCTCTCTGATGTGCCAGCAAAAGGGAAGAAGCACTTGAAGGAAAACTGAATCATAAAATAAAAGATAATCTGTTGACCACACTAAATTACAAGGAAGAGTAAATCACTACAAAAAAATGGCTTAAATATATAATCTATTTTATTCATTTTTCCCAAAGTATAAACAAAATGCCTTTATCCCAAAGTTTTGAGGGCTTATAACTAATTAAAAATATTCGTAACAAACAAAATTCCTTGCTCAGTCCAAATAACTCCCTGCCCATATAAATCAAATCAACCTAGAATCACTAAAAAATTCCCAGCTTGCCTCATGCTCTTCAACCCTCAGCAAAAACTCAGCAAAAAATAGCTCTGCAGCATCTTCTGAAAGTTAAATTTGGGCTATTTTGGACCTCAGGGAGAATAAATTCTGAAATCAAAGAATTTTCATGGAAACCCCCTATCACCATTTCCTTTCTATTAAGGGAACAGCTCAATCGTTTATGCATCTCTGCAGATGATATCTATGGTAATGCACTAACACCTAAGCAGTCTGTTAAAGGGACCAGCTGAAGTAATTTATTTTTTTTTAAATCAATAACTTTCACTCAGTTGAGAATAGCAGCATCTTGCAAAGAACAGAGGTGTGATATAATGTCTTACAAACATAGACACTGCCTGCACTAGCTTCAGAGTTGGAGACATTTCAAGGTGTAGGTCAGCATACATATTGGGCATAAATCTAATCTCAAAGTAGAAAAGTCACAGATGGTAGCAATAGGTATTAAAAAGTTGCCACCTTCTAGCTCTGGAAGACCAAAGAAACCTTTTGGTTAGAGCTCAGTGCCAGCTCAGATTTTTTCAGTATCCCTAGGATCCAGGAAACCTAGTATAATGTTCAAATCCATATTCTGCAAGAGGCTGCATTTTCAAGGCTGTCTAAAAAACATATTATGAGGTACAAACTAAATGACGTATAGCTTGGACTCTGTTTCAGAGTCTGAACACATCTTCCGCTCCTTTCTCCAGCCTTACTTCCACTATTCCCACTCTTGTCTGAGCTGAATCTCCACCATTTTACTACCTGCCATGCACTTGTCTCAGACACTCACTCAGATCACATGAAACAAGAGCAGCTAGGTGTCAGAGTTTATGCCACTTGCACTAACTGATCTGTGTATGACATAATAAAAGTAGATGAAAAGCCGGGATTACTGTCTTACAGATCAATGTATCTCAGGTTCAACAAATTAACATGGCTACACTAATTTCATCTTTAGGTGTAGCATAAGTGACTAAAAATCCAACTTTAAGCTAAAGGATTAGAACTTAATCTAAGGATCCCTAACAAAGTCTAGACAATTGAAAGTGTATCAGTGTTCATAAACTTCTGGAAATAATCCAATTCTGTTAATATCCTACAGTCACAAAACTGGTATCAGACAGCCAAACAAAGTCTAAGAAAGGTGGACTTTTCATAGTATTTTCAACTCACTGCTGTCATGCATTTTAGTGATGAAAGGCATTTCAGCTCTTAATTGTTTCTCTAATCATCATTCAACCTCCTGTAATAAACAAATTAACTAGCCTCAATTTCAGAGCACCATTCATAGTTAGGGAAGTAAAAGACAACTGCTTAATATATACTCGCAGTGCGCCGGAGAGCAGGCAAAGGTATAAAATTAGATTTCAAGTTTTGCCAAGGACAGAGGGAGCTCACAGCCACTGCTCAAAATGAGAAATATTTAATTATGTAGAAACTAATTAATATTAGAATTACAGCCTCTTCCTTACCTGGATCTTAAACCACACTTTGTCCAGCTCTTACTCTGAAGTATTTCTTCAAATAAACACGTACAGGTGCTACTTAAATTTTCATGTTCCAAGCAGATCTTTATATGATGAGCTTAATCTGATTATTACTCCATAGTTTTACCACTTCCATTCGTTCCTGAGCAGAAGTCACTTAAAATTTCAGGGCAGCTTCACAAACTTCATACATGCCTGACAGTGAACTCCCATGTTTCTAAAGGTTTCTCGGATATATCATGTTGGGGGACCCAAAGGGTTGGGGCACACCTAACACCATTTAATCACATCATAAAACAAACCCTAGCATACAACTCAAGTTTTAACGGAGACAAACTTTCCAAAACTCAGTTGCAGGGGCACACTCCAGACTCCACATCCACAAGAACAGATGACAACAGCATACTATAGGAGATGAAACCCTCACACACAACCCAAGGGAGCACATACCAGTGGACAGGAAGTCCTGCAGAGAGCTAGATAGATGGATAGGTGCAAAAGGAAATAGAGCGGTCATTCAGTAAAAAGATTGCTTCCTCAAAGTTTTTATCTGAGTATAAACAGCCAAGATCTTTTTTTAATGTGTGACTAAAGTTAGACACATCAATTCATATTTAAGTGCCTCTAGTTTCCAAAAAAATGCTGTGAGCCCAGCAGTTCTCCTAGAACTCAGGACATTTATTTGAGATTGCCAGTCCTCAGTGTAGACAATGAAACAGCCACAGCTCTACACACTGGCTTATGGGCATCTATATTTTAAAGGTACCTACCAACCTCTAGTATAAAGCTCTACTTTCAGTTGCTTCTAGTTTTACTAGGCTCTCAGAACCTGAACTGAAGTTTTCTACAGTAGAAGTCTGCCTCAGGCTTCTCTTCTTCCCCTTTTTGTTTTCTAAGTTTCAGTTAAAACTGTTCAGGTATTTCTGAGAACCAAGAGCTAGGACAAAGTAATGGTGTTTTGTCCTTTGTTTAAAAAAAAGTCCATTCTCCTTGAGAAACTATTGTCTCCTTTCTTTTTAGTGGGATGGAAAAGGTCACCTGGAAAACAAAACAAATTACCTTTATGCCAAGGATATGAATTCTTACATCCTTGTGAAAGGCTGCCTGAATTTGGCAAAATTAAGAGCCTCCTAGCGTTTCTGGTGCATATGCATCAGTAGAAACTTCAGAGCTTAACATTTTATATTTTCCCAAGATTCAGCTGCCACTTAAATGCTCTAATCCTTTCCCTGTTCCTCCTCCTCCTCCTGTCTGCCTGGGCTGTCCTGTAGCCGTGCCTATGGCCTGAAAAACCATTGCTGTTTCTCACCTACCTGCACCTAGACACTCTGGAAGCTCTTAGAAGAAGGCCTTCAAAGCTTCACTGAGCACCTCAGCTGAAGGTTTCAGGATGAGAAAATAAAATGAAAGAGACCAGAAGAGCTGCAGGACATGAAAGAAAGAACAAATCAGCACCAAAGAGTTTGGTGAGCTAAGGCCAAGGTTATTAGTAAAAGAAGAGCAGAGAAGGACTAAGCAGGAGAAAATAGAAGGAAGCTAACAGTACAAACTGAACTTAGGAGTCCTAAGTCTCCATACCCTTTTGTTTTCACCAAGTGTAACCCCATCAGCAAGTGGATATAACATTCCCTGTGATATGATTACCAGACACCATTCTGGTCTATAGTTCAGAAGCTCAAGGCTGAAGTTGATCTAAGCCTCAAGTCCATACGATTCCTTATTTTAGAATTTTTTTATTTTATTCTTTTTTTTCTTAAATAGTTACATTAAAGATGTCCATGATGAAGAGCCAAGCATACTGGTATTCCATACTGGAAATTCCAGTCACATTGTATTTACATACAACCTCAATTCACTTCCTTTATGAATACAAATCATGATACTGCTTTTAATTACACACTGACCTGCCATATTCACTGCATGAGAGAAACTTACCTTGGTTAAAAAAAAAAAAAAATCTGAACTATATAGTAGAAAAGCTAGCATTTAACACTTCCTCTGGGGCAAGCGATGTAAACTGATTAGGGCAATGTACCACAGAAAGAAAAGCAAGGACAGTCTTGTGATCCATGTATTTGATTTTTATACTTGGAAAAACGGAGTTGTCTCTCTTATCACTTCTCATTGTTAGTGTGTTCCTGACACAAGACATCTGGGGTCAAGTTGGCAAAGGTACTAAATACTTCCACCTGAAATGAATGGAAACTGTGCTTTGAACAAATAAAGAACCACGAGATACCAAACATTTAAAGAATTGTGAAAGTTAACGTCCAGAGCAAATAGGTCCCTCTGAAAGTTGCAGAGTCAACGTTTCAGCTTTCTCTCTCCAAGACAGGGAAATTCCTTTCTTTCTCACAAGTATTTTGAAAGGATGAATTCATTTCTTTTTGCAAATGACTGACTTACTCTGGTAAGCACACCACTGGAAAAAAACATGTTTTTTGTACCAAATGTATGGTTTAAAGGAAATATCTTGAACATGGCCTACAACTGAACAATTAATAAGGAAAACAAGAGAAATATCAAGATGTTACCTGGTAACTGAATAAGATCAGGCTCAGCAGTTAAACTGAAGGTGTGAGGTTTTTTACGTCAGGATTACACTACAGCACATTTCTACAAGGGCATAAATTAATCTTGTATAAGTCTCATTTGGTTCTAATCATCATCCTGGGATTGTTGAGTTCTTGACTTTGCTACTCTTCACATTCTTTTACTACAGAATCTTGTTGTTGATTTCCATGAAGTATCTGAGACCATGGGAGGAATCATGCATCATGGAGAGGATACCTTTCAAAGTAGTTGTCATGGAGTACCCTATACAGTAAGCTGCAAATCAGCTGTAGCTGTTTCTTTACTGAGTAGCAGGGGCCCATAAAAAAAAAAAATCACAGTTTTCAGAAATGAATCAATAAATACAGCTAATTATTGGCAAATAGCCTAAAGCCATCCCACTTTCCAGGGCTCTAATCTTATCATAACTCATATGCTAGACAGGGTCAGGCTTGGATCAGCACATAACTGTGAGTCCCCCTGTGAAAAGCTTAGGAGCTCCAGGCTGCAGTAGTGGCAATTCAGTAGGTGGCATTATTTCCCTAAAGATGGTGCCAAGACAGTTCCCTAATATAGTAGCTCATAAAAGCAACTTCCAAGTATAATCTTGAACTTCAGCCCCCCTTTCTTCTTACAGCTGAGCTATCCCATAGTAGCTCCTTTCCTCTAGGTAGCACAGAGCTGCAAGTTTCAGTGAGCTTACCAAGTCCTAGAGGAATGCTGTGTTAGATCTTCCACAAAACAATGTGGACTCCTAACAGGCAACAAAACCTTAGGCAGAAACAAAACCCAGCCAACCAATCCCACCAGAGGCTTGTGCTTTGCTGATTCTCATGCCCCAGCTCATGGCCTTGTGTCCACCAATCCTGAACCTCTAGCAAAATTCTGCAGCTGGCCCTTATTAGCTAACTTTTCTCAGCTGTGAATCCTTGAAGTGCAAGACACCTGCCTCGACCCTGCACAGAAGATAGCCTGAATTTACTGAAGGATAGGGACGAATTACCTGCTTAATTCAGAGCTGATGGCTCCACTTGGTGGTAGGGTTCAGAAGGACTCCTTTGGGGTTCTTATTTTTCCTTCCTGAATTAGTACTGTAGTTTTGCATCCTGTCTTCAGAATTGTAGGAGATGGCATGTGCTACTGAAGCTGTTAAATATAGCATAGATGTTATCAGTTTGGGAGGTGAAGCCTTCTACTTCCAGGTTAGTTCTTGCTGTTATTTAGTGTGATGCTATAATAGGAGTGAGAAAGAGACGAGGAAAAACAAAGTAGAAGTTCTTAATGTTTGCCAGGAAGGAGGTCACTGAAGGCAACGTGTAGTTGGAGACAAAATGGATATTTAAGGTATATGCCCAGTTATCTCAGCTTTAAAAGAAACGTAAGTTGGAAAAAGTCTTCTGAAACAGGAAGTCAAAACTTGGAAAATAAGGGATAATTTGGACCCAGTTCTCATACAGGCTGTACAGTGTGCAGAACGTGCCTGTTTAACTCTGTGTTCTCTGAGCGTTCCTGTTGACTTCCAGAGCCTGGGTCTTGTTGACGGTCAATAGACAGATCCCTACTTTTTTAGCTGGCCTTTGAAAACAGATTAATTCTTAAACCTCTGCAGTACTAGCAAACTCTATCCTGAGTTGCTTCTGTAGATATAATGAACCACATTGCGTTTTAAGCTTCCGACTATATGCCTTCCTCGTTCCCCCCATGTGCACGCACAGTGTCTCCTGTCTTGACAGGGAATGGTTTGAACATAAGTGATCCACTTTGTATTTATGGATGCCCTTTTGTTTTGTGTTTCAACGAGTATGTGCAGAGAATGCATAGCACGACGAAGGACATAAGAAATTGTAAAAGAGAAACTTGATCCTCGTCTGTAGAGTGGTGGAGCTGTGTAGGTGTGGCTCTCATACCATTACACTGATTACTTTGTTGAGATTGAAACTGTAGTTTGTGGAGTTTAGTCTTAAAAAGAACAAGCTGCCTCTATTTTGATATCCACAAAGGGAGGGAGGGGGGAGTGGCAGGAGATTGCAATATGCCTGAAAAAGTCATTTAGAAATTTGGCAACATTTAAAAATTTTTCCTATGAAAATCTTGTCAGTCGCTACTTCAGTCTTTGCAGATGCTACTTCAGTCTTTGAACCGTGTTCTCACCAACTCTGTTAATTCTCCTTCTTTAGAGTCAGTTTATTCAGTTCATTATGAATGACTTTCAGCTGTTCTGTAAATTGTTATTGTCCAGGCTCCACTGCAATGAGGGGTCACTTGCAGTTTCCATTATAAACCCAGGTTTTCAGGTGTTTATTATAGCTTGGCAGTTTTCAAATCTGGGTTAAAAATTGGTGCACTTCTTTTTTAAGACCAGATGGGCTTTTTACCCTTTCTCTTCTTCCTTCTCCCACCTCAACTTTAACCTTTTAGGAGCTGAGTAAAATTTCTATCAGCTGCAATTTTAAAAAATGATTATTGGCAAAGAAATTAATTTCTCTAATACTACTATAATTTTGTGAACAATATTTAGAGATATGCTCTTAAAGAGCTGTTAAAATTGGAACTTTTTTAAGTCCCATGTTGTTTGTGGGAGTCTCTTCAGTTTCTTCAATTTCTACAAGGCCCTGATCCAACATGCAGCTCAGTCCAGTGTCCCGAGTCCCAGTGACTTCAGTGGGGCTCCGCATGAGTTGTTGTCTTGATCCAAAGTTTTAAAATGCTTATTATATATTTGCCAAATATCCTGTAAAGGGGTAGTGTTAAAACTGGTGTTTATTGCTTGAAACCAAAAATAAGGGATCTCGGTGGAAGAATATGCGTTCATTTACAAAGTTCTGATTAGATCACAAGTGATTGTTAAATTAAAAAAAAATAATAATGCACTCCTCACTTTTGAAGGTGCCTGCTTACTTTAGCTTTGGGTATTGAACACCGGAGTTCATTTCCAGCAGCATTTTTTCTTCTTCATTAGAAAAATACTAGAAACTGCTCATGGAATATCAATGAAAAAGTTGCAAAATTTCCATTAATCTTTGTTAGATAATTTTAGAGAATAATTTAAGTAAATGTGCTATGCGTGGTTTTCTCCAGGAAAAAATAAGCTTCAGTAAAACACCTTCATCATTCTTTGGTTTCAAAATGTGCTTGTTGAAAGGAATTTTTTTTTTTTAATTTTAAATCTTCGTCTCCTGAACAATCTTGTTTCCCTTCCAATAATTCTCTTCAGTGACTACCGCGCTGCAGACTCCAGTCTGATATGAGATACATGACTGTATTTATCACTCAGTGTTCTGTATAATCTGTTTTAAGCACAATAGCTAGTTTTACATGGGTGCACTTTTTAATAAAAAAAAAAAACCTTGCTTCCCCAACTGTTTATTCCTGTGAGTAGCTCCTTTCTTAAGCCTTTACTTAAAAGAGTAAGGGTGACAG